>NC_141041.1:5387500-5465000 GCF_052040795.2 Danio rerio
ACGCGAATGGTCACGTGATATACGTTTTTGGTGGCGTAGTGTGGACGGAGATATGTTCAGAGACGCTAGGTGAAACACTTGTGTGGACACGGATCGTTTTTGATCTACAATGTCGTTTTAAAACTAAAACGCACTAGTGTAAACGGGGCCTAGATCATCTCATTTTAAAACGCTCGGTTCAGCCTGTGTGGACTTCGATGGACTCATCTTTGAAGTCTGCATCATTTAGAGGATGCAGCCTCTGAAATGAGACACAGCTTTTGTTTACTTTTAATATTCAGAATTTTAATTTGAATATAAGCTTTTTAAAAATGTTTTTAAAATTGCTTTATATTTTTAATTAATTCATATTTTATTTCATTTTGTTTGGTGACAACACTAGTCTCACGTCAGAGTTTAAACATCCTGTGAAGTGGTTTGAAATGTGCTTTTTTTTTTGATGTTTGACGTAATCACAACTGAAACATGAAGATGGAGGAAGGGCGGGACATACAGTAGCCCCTCCCCTTTTAAAAAACAGCCAATAGTGTTTTTTTTTTAAACAGCTCTGCCAGTGAGAGTGCTTGAGCTTAATGTCAGACACTAGAGAGCATTTGATTGGTCAGAAGATTTGATGAAAAACTGAAGTATGAGGTGATTGAATTAAACCGTTGATTCATTTAGGCTGAAGTGACAGACTGCAAGCTTTGGATGTTTATATCGGTTTCTAAAGGGGAATTTTAGCTTATGGATATCCTTAAAACTAACAATACTGATACTAACATCTAAAAAACCTTTATTTTAATTTCACTTTAAATCAGGAATGCAGTGTTGAAAGTGTTTCTATTTTTATATAAACCAGGCTCACCAGGCCCGCGGACATTGACGTCCATGCAGTCGTTTTCGATCTCGCCCTGCGGCGGCGTCGGAGCCATTGAGTTCAAGCGCAGGTCTGCAGCGTCCAGATGCTGCTGAGTCCACTGACGGTGATCCAGCTGACCGCTCATCTCCAGAATGCTCTGCCCCTCAAACTGCACACAAACACACACACACATTTCCTCAAAAAGGTGCACTGATAGAATTCAAAACACTGGAGAGTTATTTTTTTTTTACCCAACCCTTCCTCTGACGACTCTATGCAAATGGAGGTTGCCAGATTGACAACATAAACAAACTGCTCAGCTAACCACAGCTAACCTTTATCTTTTTGATGTGTGACATAATTTTAACTGAACATGAAAACAGGGTGGGGCATATTGAGTAGCCCCTCCCATTTTAAGCCAGTTGTGTTTGATTGATATCACAGCCATTGTTTGAAATGTACCAAACATATAGTCCCAAATCCAGGAAGTTAGCTTTTTTGACTGGAAGTGACTCAGAAGATGATAAGACGATGATGATAAGACAATGCTCAAGAAGATCATTTCAGAATAAATATACATCAGCTTCTATTTACATTTAAACAAAAACTTTTTGCTTGGGTTTAATTAATTTTGGACTTGACTATATATATTTTAGGGTTGTCACAATACTGTAATTTGGTGCCATTCGATACTTAAATTTTAAAACCGTCTATTTCCCGCTAACATTTGAGCACTGTTGAGCGTGTTCTCAAACAGCGCTGATTTACCATTGTGATCACATGCTCAACAGAAATGACTGTGATTGGCAGTGAAGGTCATCCGTTCACCAAAATCACCACTGTTTATAGAGTGTAACCACAGATCCAAGAACACTGGAGCTTTTTAAAGCTGTGAAGATCAGCTGGTTTGTCTATAAGCTGACATATGAGCGATCTGCTGATGAATCGTGGCTTTGAAATGCTCCAGTGTCCCTGTATCTGTGATTACACTCAGTGAACAGCGGTGAGTTCAGTGGACTGATGACCTTCACAGCCAATCACAGTTATTTCTGTTGAGCACATGGACATTATGGCAAATCAGCACTGTTTAGGAAAGTGTTCAACAGCGCTCAGATGTTAGCGGGAAATGGATGCTTTTAAAATGTCAGTATCAATTGGTACCGAATTCCAGTATCGAGACAGCTAATATATATGCAATTCAATATTAAAGGACATCTCATTTATGAATCAAACTTATTCAGACAAATCAAAATATGCTGATTTCAGAGGGTCTTCAATACAGACGGTGTTTTCTCACTCACCCGGAATCGTTTATTGGTGTCGTCTTCAGCCCATTCGCTCAGCTGTTCATCCATCAGAGAGCTGTCTGAGTTTTTCAAAGGCCTGATGGAACACAGAGTCACAGGTTAGCATCATTACATGTAATAAAAGGTGAACAATAGTTATGTCACCAAATGATTTTTATGGTTTAAAATTAATCCACAACCAGCAAAGATAAAAGCACCAAACACAATTTTTTTTCATTTAGATTTAATTTAAAAGATTCAATTTAAAGATTTAATTTAAAGTGCTTAGAAAATAATAATAATAATAATAATAATAATAATTATTATTATTATTATTATAATTATTATTATTATTATAAATATATGGAAAAATCATTTTGTGCTGAATTTGGATGAGTGCAGATCTTTTATTTTTACATATGAAAAAAGCTTAAAAAAACATTTTTAAAAAAGCAAACGCTAAATATCAATAATTACAATAAATTAAATTTAAAATAATTGGAAATGGTAACAACAATTTAAAAATATTACAAATGACGGATGTACTTACGCAAAAAAATGAAAAATATACAAACTAATACATAAGTAAATAAATAAATATATTAATATAAATATTTGTTATGGCTTTTTACACTTTTATTCTTCATCTATGTCAAGCTGCTTTGACACCATCTACATGATAAAAGTGTTACAGAAATAAAAATGTCTTGACCTAAAGCAGATTTACAATATCAATAACAACTAAAAAAGCAATAAATACAAATAAAACCGGCTTAAATTAAAGAGCTAACCAAAGCAGAATATATTTTGCTCTCATGCAAGTGTGTGGAAACTGACTTGAGTCCGACAGAGTCCTCTCCCACTGGTTCTCTCCTCTTCTTTTTGGGTTCGTTGACTTTAAATCCCTCGGGGAACCAAAGCTGGCCATGTTCCCGCTTCCTCTTCCTGGAGACGACCACACCGACAGCGGCCAGAGCCAGAACAGCCAGAGCCAGCAGGACCAGGAACATGGGGTACATCTCACCAGTCTTTGGGGGACCACCTTCACCTGCACATGCACATATTTAACATCATATTTAGATTATATAGTGCACTCAGCTATAATAGATGCATTTTTCCTTCATACCATCTCTAAAAATTAAAATCCAAAAATAAATTGGTAATCCTATATTAATAAAAATTTAAAGTGGATAAAAAAGATTGCTATTGCATAATTGATAAATAATGCAAATAAATAAATTGTTTTTCATAAATTATTTAGATTTGAAATGATATACTATTTTTACAATGCAAATTAACAAAAGAAAACAAAAAAATAAACAACAAAAAATCTGATATTGTAGATATGCATGTCATATTGAAATTGTATACTGTACTCGGCTATAATATATGCATTATAGCTTCATATCATATATTTTGATTCATGTCAGTGCATACAATTATACAAAGAAGAAAAATAAAAACAACAAATAAATAAAACTACATTTCAATAAATAAATGATTTAATAAATATATAATTATTAAATATAGATTCATGTAATTATAAAAAAATAGTGCTATTGTTAAAATCTCATTTTGTTCAAACACACACACAGACAAACAAAATCAGTGTGTGAGTCGTTAGAATGTTGACTGAGATGGTGAAAAAAAAGAATTAATTTTCTCTGATTAAAATTTAGCTAAAATACAGCCAAACATAAATGACAAACAAAAATTAGAAACGTTGAATGCTGATTTACTGATATGCCAGTACCAAAATTGCAAAAAATAAATAAACAATTAATTAAAAAAAATTAAAAAGTATTAAATTATTAACAAATAAATACTACTACTACTAATAATAATAAAATATTTTAAATAATATTAAAGCCTTATAATATGACAAAAGCATAAAATTTATTTACTAAAACATACAATAGAAAAAATGAAATGAAAATAAACTATAATAATTAAATAAAAAACTAACTAAAAACTGAATTGTTTTCCTTGCATAACTATAATAAGTTTAATTTGATTGATGTAAAATACTAAAACGTTTTTATTCGATTATTTATATAAAATATTTGATGTACTTTCCACACTAATCATTATCATCAAGAAAACACATCTCGTAAACAAGAAAGTGAAATAACACGGAAATAAAAATGCATTAAAGCAATCTGTAATATTAAAATGTAATAAAACCACAATTACTGCGCATATTACAATGACTGAAACTTAAACAAGAAGTCAAATGAAAATTGAAAATAAATATGAGAACCAAAATATAAATATTATGCAGGATAAGTATCAATATTGCAAAAAGAAATCCATAAATAAAAATAAACAAATAGATAATAAACAAACAACAGCAATCTAAAAATGTAAATGCAAAAATAAATGGTAACTTAAAATACTATATTAATACAAATTGAAACTATATCCAAAATTTTGTTGTTGTAGAACTAATAAATAATTCAAATAAATGTATTATTAAATAAATTATATATATATATATATATATATATATATATATATATATATATATATATATATATATATATATATATATATATATACACTGCTACGAGTGTGATATTGCGTTTATACAACAGTTTGACGGCATAATTGTGTATATAAAAACAAAATCAAACATGGAGAGTCTCAAAAACCCTTTTGTATGAGGAACTATTTTCTTCTGCAATGGATTCA
Organism: Danio rerio; assembly: GCF_052040795.2. Lineage (NCBI taxonomy): Eukaryota > Metazoa > Chordata > Actinopteri > Cypriniformes > Danionidae > Danio > Danio rerio. Next base: position 5,392,319 of record NC_141041.1, read on the forward strand.
AATCACAAATCATAAGCTGACAGTTAAACAGCTGAGCAAGCATCTTTTAAACTTTAGATCTGTAGTGTCTGCTTTTTGCTGGCTGTATGTGGGCGGAGTAATACACAAAGGGTAAAGAGGCTGTACGGGTGCTGATATTACAACTTTATCACGGCTATCAGCCAATCAGATTCGAGAACCAGACAGAACTGTTGTATAAATATATACATATAATTTATAAATGGTGATTTTGCATGCAATTATAAAAATATTGCTATTGTTCAAATCATTTTTCTTTATGGACAGTTCTGATGGAAGATTAAGATTAATTTCAAATGTTGAGTATTGTATATATATATATATATATATATATATATATATATATATATAGTACATAAATATGTGTATAACAGTAAATGAAGTGTGACTGACTGGTGACGGCCTCGATGATATAGGGAACGTTGAGGTTTCCACTGGAGGCCAGAGCTCCGAGGAAAGCGGCCACATCGGTCGCGCTCTGAAAACACTCATCAGACTGCTGAAAACACTGACGGTTATCAATCTCCAGATACACGATAGACCTGCAAACACACACATATATACACACACATTACACATATGAAATCAATCTGGCTCAGACTGGAAGTGTCAGCATCATGAGTGTCCATTGATCCAAAACCCTTTATTGCCTACTAAACTTTTAAAGGGGGCCTATTATGCCCTCTTTTGCAAGATGTAAAATAAGTCTCAGGTGACCCTAAAGTGTGTGTGATTTCAGCTCAAAATAACACACACATAATGTTTTAGAACTCTTTTAAACGGAAGCTTTTGGGCTTTGATCCTAATTGTGCTACTTTGGTGACTGTCGCTTTAAATTCAAATGAGATTGTGCTCTTTTCAAAAAAAGGGCGGAGCTACAAACACCTTATAAGCCACTACTAACATAAAAGGTCCACTTTAAAAGGTACAAGGTAATAACTTGTACCTAGTAGAATGTAGTTAAATGACAATTTCTTTAATACTATGACTACTACAATGGCTATAGCGGTCATTATAACTGTTCATATAAGCTGTACTTAATTTCATTTTTGTTATGACATTTATGTTCAAAGCTTTTTGAATAAAGCTTTAAGTCGTCATATTTTTATGAATTCATTAGCTTAAAAATTTGATCTTTTCTTTGTAATATAGTCTACAGATTTACTAGACCGTCCCTGAAGGTGTGAACCTCAATTTATCTGGCAACAGAGAGTAAAAAAAAAAAAAATAATAAATAAATAAATAAATAAAAGTCAAATGTAAAATTTTAATTAAATATTCAGTAGTTCACTCCTAGATTGAGTTTTCATTTTCAAATATAATGCATGAATGACCAAACAAATAAATAAAAAATTAATAATGTATATAAATGTAAAAATATATATAAATTTTAAAATAGAAGAATATATAACCTAATGAACCAGATATATTGTAATTTATAAAATTTATTACTATAATTATTATTATTATTATTATTATTATTATTATTAAAGAAAATCCCAAATTAACTTAAACATTATTTTTAGTTCATTCACTATTTTCTGCTTTAATTATTCATTTATATTTAGTTATTTTAATTATATTACTTAGTATATTATTTATTTATTTATTTTTAATGTTTTTAAATAAGTGTTTATAAAATAATATTAAAATTGCAAAATTTATAATTTATATATATTTTAAACTTATTATTATTATTATACAAAATATATGTATTTGTGTGTATGTGTGTGTGTGTTTGTTTGAATGTATATCAGTGCATTTTACACATTTAATTAAGTCTTAAAAATAACGTTAAAAACAACATAAAACATATTTTGCTCTTTTAGTTATATTATTTAATATTTAATTTTTTATTTTTTATATTCATTATTTATTGTTAAAATGCATTTATTACTGCATTTACTTATTTATTTATTTCTGTATTATTAATTTTTTGCTTGTATGAAACTCAAACAGGTTGGGAACAAGTGAAGGACGAGCAAACGATAAACAAATTTTCATTCTGGATGTGACTTTGAATCCCTATAATCTAAAAGGGGCAGTTCACCCAAAAATGAAAGTGTGTTTAATATTTACTCACCCTTAAGTGATTCCAAACCTTTATGAGTTTCTTTCCTCTGTTGATCACAAAAGAAGATATTTTGAAGAAAACCGGTAACTATTGACTTCTATAGTATTTGTTTTTCTTGTCATTGAAGTCAATGGTTACCGGTCTCCACATTTTTCAAAACATCTTCTTTTGTGTTTAACAGAAGAAACAAAGTAAAAGATGATAAAATTTTCTTTTTTAGCTGAACCATCCCTTTAATTTCTGAAATAATCACCACTCACCCTTTGACCTCCATGTGGTCGAGCTCTCGGCGTGTGCGGGGCTTCAAAAATGATGTCAGACTCCTCCTGGCACGCTGCATCAGCTGACCAGGATCTGTCCAATCAGAGCGCTTGTGTTTGCTGAGCTCGTGTTCGCTACCGTAGTACGGGAAGATTAGCGCCTCCCCGTTGGCGTCGCGCCGAAACACCACATTAGTGTGCAGCAGGCTGCTGAGCTCGCGGAGGAACGATGAGGAGCGATTTCGAAGCTCGTCCGGCGGGATGTGGACCACCAGAACCAAACTGCCCACCGCCAGCTTCTGCGGGACGTCATCAGCGCAGTCCAGACCGTCCCATTCACACTCTGCGTTATTACAGCCCTGATCACAGTGACCATCCGCATAGTGATCCCTGCAGTACTGGTCATACAGAGGACTGCACACACAGACCAAGAGGAGTTATTATTGATCAGCTCACATTTCTCTTCATGCATACTTTTTTTTTATTATTATGTTTTATTATTACTTTGCAGATACTTGAATATTAGTAAGTACATGACATGTAAAATATAAACTGGTAGTATAATCTGCTGGTTTTAAACATACAGAATAATAATGGAATACAGTCATGTAAACAACCATAACATTATAACCCTTAAGGTTTATATTTCATATATTATGACACATAACCTTTATCCCAAGCCAAATTGACCCCACACACAAAAATAATAATAATTAATGCTAATTAATGAAAACGGAGGAGAATATTATGTTTATTAAGTAGCATTGGTAACACTTTAGAATAATAGTACATTAGTTAATGTATTTACTAACATTAAGCATGAATAATCTTATAAAGATTGTATTTTTAATAATTATTATTGAATGTAGTATTAGAAAATACTATCAGACATACTGTAATAATACAATAAAAAGGATGTAAAATAAAAATGGCAAAACTAAAAGAGCAAATTTTGTTTACTTATTATAAAATAATATTAAAAATGGCAAAACAAATAAAAAAACAAGAAAATATATATAAATAATATAAATAAATAATATATAAATAAACAATATATAAATAATATAAATAGTTATTTTTTAAAATAAGATATAAATAAATAATATATAAATAATAAATAAATGAAAATAGATAATACATAAATATATAAATAAAAAATTATATAAATATATATAAATATATATATATATATATATATATATATATATATATATATATATATATATATATATATATATATAATTTTTTATTATGACACATAACTTTTATCCCAAGCCAAATTGACCCCACACACAAAAATAATAATAATTAATGCTAATTAATGAAAACGGAGGAGAATATTATGTTTATTAAGCAGCATTGGTAACACTTTAGAATAATAGTACATTAGTTAATGTATTTACTAACATTAAGCATGAATAATCTTGTAAAGCATTTATTAATCATAATTCAACAATATCTAATGCATTACTAAAATGCTGTATTGGGCTTGTTAACATTAGCTAATGCACTGAACTAGCGTTACTTAACTTGAATAACATTAACTAACGTCAACAAACATGACTAAATACCGTAATGAATGCATTACTAATAGGTTGTTCATGTTGGTAAATAGACTAACATTAACTAATGGACCATTATATAAAAGTGCTACAGTAGCATTTATTATACTATAATATATAAAATATATGTTTAAACTGGTAATAAAATAAAAGGTTTTATTTAGCATCTTATTCATTTTTTCTCCCTAAATTGGTCCTTGAAAATAAATCAATAAAACGTCTTTTAAGATATCACCACAACATACAAGATAAAAGAATAGTGAAAACAGAATGGTAAAACAAATAAAGTGAGATCAATGTTTGATATAATATAATTCATAAAAATATTAATCAAATGTATTTTTTGCAGTCAATAAAAATGTCAATGAAATTTCTAACAAAAGAAATTGCAAACATATTTATTTTTAATAATTATGATTGAATATAGTATTAGAAAATACTATCAGATATACTGTAATAATACAATAAAAAGGAGGTAAAGTAAAAATGGCAAATTTTGTTTACTTTTTAAAAAATAATATTAAAAATGGCAAAACAAATAAAAAACAAAAAAATATATATATAAATATTATATATAAATAATATAAATATTAAAAAAAATAAGATATAAATAAATAATATATAAATAATAAATAAATGAAAATAAATAATACATAAATATATAAATAAAAATTATATATATATATATATATATATATATATATATATATGTATATATATATATATATATATATATATATATATATATATATATATATATATATATATATAATTATAAATAAATCTATATTAAATAAATAAAAATAAATGAAATATAAATAAATAACAGTATATAAATTAATATTAAATAAATAATTAATAAAAAATCAATAATATATAAATAAACAATAAATAAATATATGATGTATATATAAACCATATAAATAAATAATAAATAAATAAATAAATAATATATAAATATATAATTTATAAATAAACATGTATAAATATATATATATATTGTTTTTTTCTTTTTCGTTTTTCTTAATTAAGCCAAAAAAGCCTAATTAAGCCAAACCTTTAAAATAAACATTGAAAACACTATAAAATTATAAACATAAAAACTGCAAAACAGAATTAAAACAAACAAAAAAAATTATAAAAATGTTTTAATAATAAATACTATGAGAAACAATTTGTTCCTTACTTGCACTGTCCCTCCAGCCTCTGACAGTCAAATCCGTCATAAAGACAGCCCGCGGTGGCGCACTGCTCGTCACATTTCCCATCATTGAAGTACCTCCAGCACTGCAGGGCGGCGCTACAGTTCTGCCAGGGGTCGTCGAAATTCAGAGAGCAGTCACCGCCGTCCCATCCGCATGCGTGATTATTACACTGCGTATCACAGATGGCGTTTCCGCCGCGTCCTTCGCACTGGGCGATTTCGCAACGGATTTCCACTTCGACTGGTGGGGCGATATCCCGACCCTGCCCACCGCTGAACGAATAGTCCAGAATGTGGCACAGCAGCCCGTTGAAGTTAGCCGGGCAGGAGCAGCGGTAAAACGGAGCGTCGCTGATTGGCTGGCAGGTGCCGCCGTTGTAGCACGGGTTGACGAGGCACGGCGAGTCCATGCGGGTTTGGCATTCATGCCCACTGAAGCCCGGTGCACACAGACAGCGAGGGCTCAGGTGCCCGGAGACACAGGTGGCACCATTACGACAGCGCAGCGAGCCGCACGACTGAGAGTCATACTCGCAGGATGAGCCAGAGTAACCCTGGGAGGGAAGAACACGAAAGAAAACCAATGTTAGAAAAATGTTTGAAGCTTAGCCCTGAGAGTGAAAACATCACTAAAACCATCACTCAACACCTCATTGGTTGAAAATTACAGACCAATGAAAAGAGTTGTTTTAAAACCAAATTTACACATTTTTATCTCACAATATCCTGCTGGATGCAAACCAATCAGGTAACGGTAAATGATACGGTAAATGATACGGTAAATGTCCAGATTCTACTGTCCACCCTCTCCTCAATGGGCATCCCTGGAACCCCGCTCTGCTGGTTGGAGTCTTACCTCACCGGCAGATCATTCAGAGGTGCCTGGAGAGGAGAGGCATCCAAAGCTCATCAGCTGGCCCTGGAGTACCTCAGGGTTCTGTTCTAGGTCCCCTACTATTCTCTATTTACACCATATCACAGGGAACCATCATCCAATCACATGGCTTCCCACTGTTTTGTCGATGACACGCAGCTCTATTTTTCATTTAATCCAAAATGTTAGGTGGATTTATGGGACAGGGAAATTTACAGTAACCAGGAGAGCACATGGTAGAAATCTAATGTTAGATGTTGTTTATGGGATGTTATGGAAGTTCAGATTACAGGTTTAGTCTTGGGTTTTACTTACAGGCTGGCATTTGCAGATGTATCCGTGTTTGGTGTTGCTCGCTACAGCACAAGTTCCTCCATTTTTGCATGGCGTGTCCTTGCAGCCGTTGAAGACAGTCTCACAGCGCTTCCCTACGAGTTAAAAAAAAAAAAAAAACGTTAAAAGATGTGTAAAATAAATTTAATTTACAAAAAACATTTGTTAAATTACTCTAATGTATAGTTACTTATAGTGTAAACCTAAGTATACTTTATAGTTTTTGTTGTAGTGAATTTAAGCTAATGAAAGGCATAACTAAAATGTATCAACGCTTAGTTTTGTAGTACTGAATTTAACATATCCCAATTAGATGGTTTTTCATAGTTTTTTAATTGTAATTTATGCTAAAAAAATAAATGAATTTAACAAGCAAATAAACACGTTGATTTGTACAGTACATTTCTTAGCATACTACACTACTATATAACATGTATTAAATATATTTGTTTATTTGTAAAAAAAATTTAAAAAAAAGAAGGAAAAAAGAATAAATAAATGAATAAAATTTTTTTACTTTAATTAACCTTAAAATGATTATAGTTAAATATCTAATAGGTTAAATAAGCTTAAAAATAAACAGGTTAAATAAGCTTAAATTAATTCAGGCTTATTTTTAACTTCATTTTTATTTGAAACTCACTAAGTTCTAAAACTTTCAGAAAATCTACTGAAATGAATGGTGTTTTATTTCTCATCATTCCTTTCTTTCTTATTCTTTATGTACTCTTTTGTACCACAAAATATAAAATTATATAGATAATCAGTGCTGTCAAATCATAGCCTCGCACTAAAGACGTAACTATGCTCTAAAGACCATGACACATTCAGTGACATACAGGTGAATGTGTCAGAATTATTAGCCCTCCTGTATTATTAGCCCCCCTGTATATTTTTCCCCAATTTCTGTTTAACGGTTATGATTTTTTTAACCTATTTCTAAACATAATAGTTTTATTAATTAAACCATGATGACAGTACATAATATTTGACTAGATATTTTTCAAGACACTTCTATACAGCTTAAAGTGACATTTAAAGGCTTAACTAGGTTAATTGGGCAGGATAGAGTAATTAGGCAAGTCAGTGGTTTGTTCTGTAGACAATCAAAAACAAAGATTGTTTAAGGGGGCTAATAATATTGACCTTAAAATGCATTAAAACTATTAAAAACTGCTTTTATTCTAGCCAAAATAAAACAAATAAGACTTTCTCCAGAAGAAAAAATATTAAACTGAGAAAATCCTTGCTCTATTAAACATCTTTCGGGAAATATTTGAAAAAGAAGATAATATTTACAGAAGGGTGAATAATTTTGTCTTCAACTGTACTTAGTGCATATTAACGTACCGGTGTATCCTGTACGGCACTCGCAGCGGAAGTCGTTGATGAGCTGAACACAGTTGTAGGATCCGCTGGGGTCACAGGGGTCCGACAGGCACTCGTTAACGTCACCCTCGCAACGCTCGCCCACAAAACCAGCCGGACACACACAACCGTAACCACCGACACGATCCACACACCGCCCGCCGTTAAAACACCGTGACTCTCCGGTTAACGGATCCACAGTTGGAGAACAGTCGTCAATGTCAATCTCACAGTGAACTCCTGAAAACATGAGCGGAGAAAAAGAGTCAAAACACGAGCAGAGAATCAAAACAGGAGCAAAGCAAAGGAGTCAAAACACAAGCAAAGTTAAGATAATCAACATATATGGAGACGAAAGAGTCAAAACGCAAACAAAGCAAAAATAATCAACATTCGAGCAGAGAAAAGATTCAAAACAGGAGCAAAGGGAAAGATTCAAAACAGGAGCAGATAAAAGGAATCAAAACAAGCAATTCTAAAAGAATCAAGACAGGAGCAGACAGAAAAGAATCTAAACTGGAGCAAAGAGAAAAGAATCAAAACATATGCATAGAAAATAATTCAAAAAAGGAGCAGAGAAAAAGAATAAGAACAAGCAATGCTACAAGAATCAAAATAGAAGCAAAGAGAAATGAATCAGAATTGAAGCAGAGAAATGAATCAAAACAGGATCAGAAAAGAGGAATCAAAACAGGAGCAAAGATAAAGAATCAAAACATGAGCACAGAAAATGATTCAAAAAAGGAGCTAGAAGAAATCAAAACAGGAGCAAATAAAAAGAATCAGAACAAGCAATGCTAAAAGAATCAAAACAGGAGCAAAGAGAACAGAAGCAGAACAGAAGCAGAGAAAAGAATCAAATTAGGAGCAGAGAAAATGATCAAAACAGGAGCAGAGGTAAAAGAAATCAGAACAAGCAATGCTAAAAGAATCAAAACAGGAGCAAAGAGAAAAGAATGAAAACTGGAGCAGACAGAAAAGAATGAAAACATATGCATAGAAAATGAATCAAAAAAGGAGCAGAGAAAAAGAATCAGAACAAACAATGCTAAAAGAATCAAAACAGAAACAAAGAGAAAAGAATCAGAACAAGCAATGCTAAAAGAATCAAAACAGAAACAAAGAGAAAAGAATCAGAACAAGCAATGCTAAAAGAATCAAAACAGAAACAAAGAGAAAAGAATCAGAACAAGCAATGCTAAAAGAATCAAAACAGGAGCAAAGAGAACAGAAGCAGAACAGAAGCAGAGAAAATAATCAAATTAGGAGCAGAGAAAATGATCAAAACAGGAGCAGAGGTAAAAGAAATCAGAACAAGCAATGCTAAAAGAATCAAAACAGGAGCAAAGAGAAAAGAATGAAAACTGGAGCAGACAGAAAAGAATGAAAACATATGCATAGAAAATGAATCAAAAAAGGAGCAGAGAAAAAGAATCAGAACAAACAATGCTAAAAGAATCAAAACAGAAACAAAGAGAAAAGAATCAGAATAGAAGCAGAGAAAAGAATCAAAACAAGAGCAGAGAAAAGAGTCAAAACACTGCAGAGGGAGTATTGTATGATGAATCTGTTGCATGTGAGTGTCTGTACCTTGTGTTCCTCGTGGGCAGGAGCATTTATAGGTGTTTACAAGGTCGATGCAGGTTCCTCCATTTTGGCAGGGCTGAGAAAGACACTCGTTTATCTCCTTGCTGCAGTTCATACCATGATATCCAGGAACGCACTGAGGGAGATGATGAACAGATGTTAAGAATCCAATAAGAACAAACTGAACTAAAGGAAAAACAATGAAAACCTATGGAATGTCCCCACAATTCACAAAAACAAACCTGTGTGTGTGAGAGAGTAATGTGTGAGCGCGAGAGTATGGATGTAAGTCACTTTGGGTAAAAGCGTCTGCTAAATGTGTGTGAGTGTGTGTGTGTGTGTGTGTTTGTACCTCACAGCTGTATCCTCCCAGATAGTCTGTGCACGTGGCTCCATTCTGGCAGGGGTTCGGCTGACACTCGTCCACCTGCTCCTGACAGTAACTGCCGGTGTATCCAGCCTGACACCTGCACAGGTGTGTGTTTCCTGCATCAACACACTGACCCGCATGACGACACAAAACTGCCACAGACACACCTGACACACACACAAACACAGAGGTTAACAAACGCACACTGTACAACAGCTTTTAATGTAGAAAAAGGCTTGCACAGCAATCGGGGACAACCCAAATACACTTAATACACATCATTGAACATGTACACACAGACATCACCTATATACTATATAACTGTAGGTTAACTATGCTTATATATAATAACTTAAACTGTTAAAACTATACAAATACACTGAATTAAAGTGTTGTTTGTTACCTTGCTGTCTGGCAGCGACCTCACAGCTGACACTAGGCACGTCGCAGTAGATGCCAGTCCAGCCGCTGGCACACTGACAGGTGAAGGACGCCCCCTGCTGCCAACACGAGCCTCCGTTCTTACAGGGAGACGAGTCACACCAGCGCACTAGACTCTGAACACACACCAACAAACACACAGGTCAATAAAACATACATACAAATAAGAGAAATCTACATAACTATAATATGTAAATATGAAATATTATATATATATAAATAAATATGAACTTAGCATATTCAATTTCATTATATGAAAGTGTATGTGACAAATAAAGGCTTGATTTTATTTTTAAAAACAATTATAATTATTTCTTAAATGTTTAAAATACATTGTTTATTAAAAATAAAATAAAAAGTTTTTATTTTATTTATTTTTTATTTTTATAACAATAAAATTAATTAAAATAAAAAGTTTTTATTTTATTTATTTTTTATTTTTATAACAATAAAATTAATAAAATAAATAATATAAATAATTAAAACTAAATATAGTATAGATGTTTATAATGGAATGTTTAATAAAAAACAAAACAATGTTAACTAAAATTTTGAAATATTTATTTTTTAGTATATATTTTGTTCATACAAGTTATATAATGGTTTATATATTTTATACCAATAAAAAATAATACATAATTCAAATACAAACAAAGTCCACATATTATTATTATTATTCATATAACAATCTGCATGCTCATTTACTGATGCATCAAACTGTAAAGAATTACTTTCAATAGGAGAAACAGTGTGTTTTAGTGTACCTGGCAGTTGAGTCCGGTGTAGCCGTGTGGACATGTGCATTTATAGGTGCCGTATCCGTCCTGACAGGAGCCGCCGTTCTGACATGGCCGAGAGTCGCACTCGTTCACATCATGCTGACAGTAATTCCCGGTAAATCCCGGCAAACACACGCAGGAGAACGAGTTGATGCCGTCCACACACGTCCCACCGTTAAAACACGAGCTGGAAAGGAGGAACAAAAATTTGTTTTAATATATCTTTAACATAATGGTTTTAATTTTTGATAACTGCATTTTAATTAAAAGTATACTGTATATTTAAAAATAAAAAAATGTACTCAAAACTGAGCTTAAATTAAGTAAACATTTCGTTTAAAAGAACAAGATAAGATAAAATGAATTTCACATGCACTTCAATTAACTACAAAATGTATTTAAAATACATAAAAAAAAAACTAAAATAAAAAAAGTTTAAATGCATCTCAAATAAAAAAAAGTATATATATATATATATATATATATATATATATATATATATATATAAAGAACAAATAAAAAAATAAAGATAAATATTGAAAAAATATATCTATACTAAGTAAACAATATGAACTATTTTGCATATATAAAATAACTGACAGTTGAAAAAAAGCTGAATTAAATATTTAAATAAATAAATATTGTTTAATATATAAAATATATTGTGTAAAAAACAGGATACAAAAATTTACAAAAAATATATATATACGGAAACTAATCATCTCATCACAAACGCATCTCAAATTAAAAAAGCGAATCATTATAAAAATAAAAATGAAGAAAATAAACAAACAAAAAATATTTTAAAAAACATTGGTTAAATTATATATAAAATGCATCTTATAAAAAATTGGATACAAAAAATTCAATAAAATTAAAATTAAATGCATACAAATTAAAATAAATTAAATGCATCTCAAATAAAAAAAACATATATATTAAAAAGTAAAGAAAATAAACTAAGAAAAATAAAGATAAATATAGATAATATATAACTAATATGTAAACTATATGAACTATTTTGTATCTATTAAGTAACAGACAACTGAAAAAGTTTAAATATAGAAATACTGCTTAATTTATATCTAAAATAATTGTAAAAATAGATTTAAAAAATTTACAGAATTTAATGCATAATTTTAATCAAATTAAATGCATCTCAAATTAAAAAATACATCATTATATATATATATATATTAAAATATATATATAGAAAAAATAAATAGATAACTATATGTAAACACTATAAACTATTTTGTATATATAAAATAAATAAAATGAAAGTTGTAATATATATACTTACATATATAAATAATGCCTAAATTATATATCAAAAACATTGTATGAAAAATAGTATACAAAACAAATTCAATAAAATAAAAATTAAATGCATCTCAAATAAAAAATCATTATATATAAAAAAATAAAGAAAATAAACTAAGAAAAAATAAAGATAAATATAGATGAAATATATAGATAACTAATATGTAAACAATATGAACTATTTTGTATATAAGAAGTAACAGACAACTGAAAACAGTTTAAATAAATATTTAAATATTTTAACATTGCCTAAAAAATACATTGTATAAAGATTGTAAAAATGGACACAATTTAATGCATAATTTTAAATAAATTAAATGCATCTCAATTATATATATATATATTTATTTTAATTTATTTATTTATTTTTAAACATGCATCTTAAATTATAACAAATAAATGTAATACAAAACAAATTTAGAGGATCAGCATACATGTTCAATCCCTAAATAACTTATCATCAGTTTTAGGTCAAAGTGTGTATATATTTTGTGATTTTATGCTGAAATGTGTGTGTACCTCTCGGTGCAGTCGGGTGTGTTGATCTCGCAGTTGATGCCACTGAAGCCCGCAGGGCAGCTGCAGGTATAGCTGTTAACACAGTCTGTGCAGTTTCCACCATTCCTGCAGGGGGCGCTCACACACTCATCAATGTCCTCTGCACAGCGCTCCCCTCGAAAACCAGCCAAACACACACACACAAAACCATTGACCCTGTCCTGACACACGCCGCCGTTACTGCACGGGTCTGAGGGAGAGAACACAAACACACTGTTACTCACATATTCACATCATCAGCTCATTTATTTTTCTGCTAGCTTTTTTTTTTTAAATGTATGCAAATTTACTTCATTAAATAACGCCTACTAACATATTTGCATATTTTAAGATAACATTAGTTAAGTGAGGTGTGAGATGTGTGTGTTCCTACTGGGCTCGCAGTCGTCAATGTCGTTTTCACATAGAGCTCCAGTGAATCCAGGATTGCAGCGGCACTGAAATCCACCGCGCAGGTTTTCACACACTCCTCCATTAGTGCACGGGTTCCTCACACACTCATTAATGTCCACCTCACACGTTTGACCTGCACACATACACACCACATGAAGAGATTATTATGATGATGAGACAAATACAAACACACACACACACGTTCTTGTCTTTACACACTGAGAATCTCACACACTTTCTTTAAAATACACGCAAGCGCACACACACATTTACCTTGCCATCCAGCCGGACAGTTACAGGAGAAGCTCTGGAAATCCTCAGATTCACGACACACACCGCCGTTTTTACAGGGACGTGGAGAACAAGGGGCTAAAACATTCTCACACACCTCACCTAAACACACACACACACACAGAGAGAAAAAGAGAGAGAGAGAGAGAATAAGGTCAGGGTTACCATCATTAACTAAAACTAGTTCATACATTCATTCAAACAAACAAACAAAAAAACAAACAAACAAAACATACAAATAAATAAACAGAAACAAATAAATAAACAATGAATAAATAAATAAACATAATGAATAAAAGAAGCATTATTGATAAATAAACATAATAAATAAACAAAATATATGAATATATAAATGAACATAATAAATAAATATAATTAACATAAATAAAAAATTAATAAATATAATAAACAAAATAAATAAATAATAAAATATAATAATCATAATAATTAAATAAATAAAATAAACATAATAAATAAATAAATAGAAATAAGAAATAAAAATAAGAAATATATATATATATATATATATATATATATATATATATATATATATATATATATATATATATATATAATAAAATAAATGAATAAATAAATATACATAATAAATAAATAAAGATGATAAATACATAAATATAATAAACAAAATAAATAAATATAATAAACATAATAAATAAACAAATATAATAAACATAATAAATAAATAAACATAATAAACATAATAAATAAATAAGCATGATAAATAAATGCAACATAGTAAATAAATAAATAAACACAATAAATAAACACAATAAATAAATAAATAAATAAACATAATAAATAAATAAAGATGATAAATAAATAAACATAATAAATAAATAAATAAACATAATAAATCAATATAAACATTATAAAAAACAAACAGATTTAATAATAAATTAACAATTAATAAATAAACATAAGAAATATATATGAACATAATAAATAAACAAAATAAATTAATAAACAAATAAACATAATAAATACATAAATATAAGAAACATAAATAATGATAATAAATAAATATAATAAACATAATAAATAAAGATAATAAACATAATAAATAAATAAATATAATAAACATATTAAATAATTATAAATATAAATACAAGAACTGAAAGAAAACCAATGTAAATAACAACCAAAGCTAATAGCATATTACCACAAATAGTACATAAAGAACATTAAATGCTGCTATAACTAAACAGCAGACTCTATTGAAGTCTATCCTGCAGCTTTACCCCTCAATATCAGTATAAAAAAACTCAGTTGATTGAGTCCAGCTGTAAATCTGTGTCTGTTATTTAAGCCTTCTCTCTTCTATTGCCTGATTTTTCAAGCAAGCACTTCCTTATCGGTTTCCTCACAGCAGGAAGTCCCTCTGCGTTTCCTCCAATTGTCAATTCTTAGGCTCGACCGGAAACAGGAAGTGGCCAAACAGGAAATAAATCTACTGGAGCAGCCACCCTCGACTCTACAGTGTTATTTCACGACTCTGTGCTGTTTTGGCAGAAGAAAACAATGGTGGAGTTTGTACCTGTGTACGGCAGCATGCAGTTGCACTTGAATCCAGCCACGTCGTCAATGCAGGAGCCCTGGTTCAGACACGGGTTCGACGCACACTCATTAATGTTCATCTGGCAGTTCGGACCTTAATGCAAGAAAATAAACCACTGTTATAGACAAAATGCACAAAAGTAAAGGGCGAAATGCATGCAAGTATTGAGTTTCTTATTATGCATGCTTTGCATAGTATAATTAACTCACAATTGCAAATTTCACCATCAGCTTCAATGACATTTTTACTACACAAATTCAATTGTTAGTGTTAATGCATGCATACTTCAAATATCCACTGTGGATATCTGTTTAAGGCAAAACTATGATTTATTATGACCAAAAACAAAACAAAAAAACTACATATACAAATCAGTAAAAATGATGATGATGTTAATGATGCCATTGGATGCCATATCAGCATCCAAGGCTATTTTCATGGCAAGAACATTTCAACAATAATAAATAACAAGAACATTAATTAATATACAATAAAAAAAAACAAAAATCAAAAAATACATTTTTAACATTCTAAAAATATTCTAAAATATTCCTGGTGAAACTTTATTAAAAGTGTCAAACCAGTAAGAAAAAAAGTAGCTTTTAAGGTAAAAAGGTGGCAAATGCAATGCTTCTAAGTGTATTAAGACTACTGTTTTATATTTATATAATTATATTGCATTTTTATTTTAGTACGAAATATTTTCAATTTTCAATATTTTATTGTATTTTTTGTTTAATTTCATTTTCAGCCAAAAGTACGCATAATTAAAAACTCCATCTGAAGTCAGTATTTGGAAAACACACACGCATGCGCACACTTCAAAGTGTTTTAACAGTATATTATTACTTTTTATTTATTTATTTTAATATGTTTAAAGAAAACATTTTTTTTCTAGAACAAAAGGAGAGCATATTTATTATTTAACACTTTTGTTGTGTTTGTTTTAATAACATTTTTAAAAACCAAAAATAGCATTGGTTTTGTAGCAAATGCATGCTTCAAAGTGTTTTAAGAAAATATTACATATATTTATGATGATAATATATTTTTAAAAGCAAAACATTTTTGTTAAATTTTTATTGAATTCTAATTCTAGAACAAAAAAGCAAGCATAGTTTAAAAACATCTAAAAAACAGAATTTGATGTCAAAAACATACAGCAGAAAGGTACAACAGTGGGCAAATGTATACTTCTAAGTGTATTACAATTACATATATAACTACATATTATTTTTTACATTTAATTTGATTTTAATAATATAATAAAGAAAACAAAAAGGTTATGTGAATTTAAAATAAATTTAGTTCATAAGTGTTCTTATTTAGAAATAAAAAATTCTTATTTACATTTTTATTCCTTTTCATAAGCCAGAAAAGCAAGTCAAAACTGACATTCAATTTTTATTCTTTTTTAAATATTTCCCAAATGATGTTGAACAGAGCAAGGAAATGTTCACAGTATGTCTGATAATATTTTTTCTTCTGGAGAAAGTCTTATCTGCTTTATTTAGGCTAGAATAAAAGCAGTTTTAATTTTTTTAAAAACATTTTCAATATTCAATATAATCAGCCCCCTTAAGCTACATATTTTTCGATTGCCCACAGAACAAACCACTGTTATACAATGACTTGCCTAATTACCCTAACCTGCCTAATTAACCTAGTTAAGCCTTTAAATGTCAATTTAAGCTGAATACTAGTATCCTAAAAAAATATCCAGTCAAATATTATGTACTGTCATTATGGCAAATACAAAAGAAATTAGTTAGTAGAAATGAGTTATAAATCTATTATTAACTATTATGTTTAGAAATGAGGGCAAAAAAGCTTTTTTTTTAAAAAACACTTTGAAAAGCCAGCATAAGCATTCTAACCCATCTAAGATAAGGATGTACACAGTAGTGTGCATTAGTGTGTCGTACCGCTGAATCCGGCTCTGCATGTGCACAGGTATCCACTGGTCATGTCTTTGCAGGTTCCTCCGTTTACGCAGGGGTTGGACAGGCACTCGTTGATGTTGATGTCGCAGTTGCGTCCCGTCCAGCCGGCCTCACACACACACCTGTAGCTGTTGATCTGGTCCAGGCAGCTGCCGTGGATGCAGGGGTTGCTGGAGCACTCGTTGTGCTGCGAGAGGCAGGTGGCATCCCGAAAACCGTCGGGACACAGACAGGTAAAGCTGTTCACACCGTCAATACAGGTGCCGCCGTTGTGGCATGGGTTCAACGCGCAGTCGTCAATGTTGATGTTGCACATTGAGCCTGAGAGAAAAATGACAGAAATGTTCAACATTCGTGATGCAACATTTAAGAGAGAAATATACCATTCTATGCAATTCTCTAAAATACGGCTAAATTAATACACAAGCGGCCATAGTTATATTCAAAGAAATGATAATCTTAGAGATGAATATAACACTTTACTGAAAACTATGTTGCTTCTAAGAGTAATATCAAGTTATGATTTTTTGTTATTTGTATTATCATTATTTCCTATCATCCATATAATAATAATATTAACAATAATAATAATAATAATAATAATAATAATAGCATAAAGAAATATAATAATAATAATAATAATAATAATAGAAGTAGTAGTGTAAATAATAATAATAGTATAAATAATAATAATAATAATAATAATAATAATAATAGAAGTAGCATAAATAATAATAATAGAAATAATAGAAGTATAAATAATAACAATAACAATAATAATAATAATAACAGTAGAAGTATAAATAATAATAGTAGTATAAACAATAATAATAATTATAATAGTATAAATAATAATAATAACAATAATAATAGTAGTATAAATAATAATAAAAATAGTACAAATAATAATATTTGTAGAAGTAGCATAAATAATAATAATAATAATAATAGCATAAATATTAATACTACTACTAATAATAATAATTAATATTATTATTATTATTAGTAGTAGTAGTAGTAGTAGCAAAAATAATAATAATAACAATAATAATAATATAAATAATAATAATAATAATAAAATTGTTGCTAAAATAATAATAATATAAATAATAATAATATTAGTAGTAGAAGTAGCATAAATAATAATAATAAAATTGTAGCATAAATAATAATAATAATAATAATAATAATAATAGTAGTAGTAGTAGCAGCATAAATAATAATAATAATGATATTAGTGGAAGCAGCACAAATAACAATAGTAGTAGTAGTAGTAGCATAAATAATAATAATAGCAACTAGTAGTATAATTATTCTTGCTATAACATATTTTATTTCATAAAAAAAGAAAAGAAATTCTATTAAATAAAAAAAATACAAATACAATTTTTAAAGATAAATGAATAATATAAAAAAATTGAAAATACAATACATTAAAAATGTGTGTAATTAAATAAAAATACTTTAAAATAAACTTTTATAAATTAAATACAATTCAACAAAAAATAAATAATAAAAAAATAATATAAAATAATAAATAATAAAATAATAAATCAAATAATCAAATAATAGGTTGCATCAGCTGTGTTTGATTAGGGTTGGAGCAAAACTGTGCAGAGCTGCTGCCCTCCTGGAATGCAGTTTGAGACCTATTTGAAACCCACACCAACACGGGGAGAACATGCAAACTCCTCAGAAATGCCAACTGGCCCAGCCAGGACTCGAACCATTGACCTTTTTGCTTTAAGGCGACCGTGCTAACCACTGAGCCACCATGGCACACTGCCCAAAGTATTGATTTTACAATAAAAACTATATGCATTTCCCTGTAATACAGCAAAACGAATACACAAGTGAGCCAAAAAAAGCATGTAAAACACACACACACAACTAAAGGAATTTTCTTAGGATGTGTGCTGACCTCTTGTGCTTTGTCTGCTGTGTGTGTATGTGTGTGTCTCATCCTAAAACTCCAGCCCTGCTCCAAACACAAAGGATTTCCTCCACCCTCTTGTGCTCTTTCATTCCTCCTTTCTTTCTGTCTTTCACACACTCGCCGAGGGGGGAGAACAGACCCTACTGAGGGCTGTTTGCACATACAAAAGAACAGACCCCATTTCATTTCACACACGGCCGAACAACAATTACACACACACACACACACACACACACACACACACACACACACACACACACACACACACACACACACACACACACACACACACACACACACACACACACACACACACACACACACACACACACACACACACACACACACACACACACACACACACACACACACACACACACACACACACACACACACACACACACACAGTCTCCTCTGTTGGCTAATGGGTAACTGTTTGATTCTCCAACAACAATGGGACTTTATTGCAGTTTCTCTCTCACACACACACTGAAGTGAATATAATGCTTACTATAATTTGAATAGCAGCACACAAAAAAGTTCTGGTCATGAAAAAAAAAAACATCTGCTAGACTGTTCAGAGTTCAGCTTGATTTACATTTTAGGCCCTGTTTACACTAATACATTTCAGTTTGAAAGCGCATAACTTTTGCCATCCGTCCACACTACGCCGGAGTTTACGAGCGCCGAAAAAGGAGCGTTTTGAAAATGTTGAAGAGGCCGTTTTCCTTTTAAAAAACACTGCTGCTCTGTGTTAGTGTGGACGGGGGAAAACGGAGACATCTGAAAACTGAGGTGTGGCTGATCTGAATCTTATTGGGTTTTTTTCCTCTCGATATTAAGTAGCCTACGCACAGTTAAGTCCTGCATCCTCTCCTTGTTCAGACTTCGCAAGTTTGATATGGAAAACAAACTCCAAAGGACACGTCGTGTAAATCTTCAAAGGGAACAGTCTACCTTATAACATCAACCACATCATCCTGGCTACACCGTTTCACTTTCACGTTTAACAAGATATAAGGAACTGCCTATTTTTATTTTGATATTAGCAACTTAACCGACGTAAGGCGTCGTGTAGCTGCATATTTATACGAGCGTCATCTTCACTGTATACTTATTTATAACAAAACAGAGCCTTCTATATAACATAATTCCACGTCATTCCTCCGTCCATTTTCATTGAAAATATGAAACATACCCTCTCTTTTGCTGAATATCAGTTTAATAATCAATAATGGCCATTATAAAAGTATAACGTACAATAAGTTTATACCAGAGGTGGCCAACCCTGTTCCTGGAGAGCCACCTTCCTGCAGATTTCAGCTGCTACCCATATCAAACACACCTGAACCAATTAATTAGGACCTGAACACCACTAATACGTTTCAGTTTTAAAGCGCATAACTTTTGCCACCCGTCCACACTACGCCGGAGTTTACGAGCGCCGAAAAAGGAGCGTTTTGAAAATGTTGAAGAGGCCGTTTTCCTTTTAATAAACACTGCGGCTCTGTGTTAGTGTGGACGGGGGAAAACTGAGACATCTGAAAACTGAGGTGTGGCTGATCTGAATCTAATTGGGGTTTTTTCCTCTCGATATTAAGTAGCCTACGCACAGTTAAGTCCTGCATCCTCTCCTTGTTCAGACTTCGCAAGTTAGATATGGAAAACAAACTCCAAAGGACACGTCGTGTAAATCTTCAAAGGGAACAGTCTACTTTATAACATCAACCACATCATCCTGACTACACCGTTTCACTTTCTTAACAACAATATGAAAACAAGATATAAGGAACTGCCTATTTTCATTTTGATATTAGCAACTTAACCGACGTAAGGCGTCGTGTAGCTGCATATTTATATGATAGTAATCTTCACTGTATACTTAAACAGAGCCTTCTATATAACGTCATTCCACGTCATTCCTCCGTCCATTTTCATTGAAAATATGAAACATACCCTCTCTTTTGCTGAATATCAGTTTAATAATCAATAATGGCCATTATAAAAGTATAACGTACAATAAGTTTATACCAGAGGTGGCTAACCCTGTTCCTGGAGAGCCACCTTCCTGCAGATTTCAGCTGCTACCCATATCAAACACACCTGAACCAATTGATTAGGACCTGAACACCATGTGATAATTACAGGCAGGTGTGTTTGATATGGGTTGCAGCTGAAATCTGCAGGAAGGTGGCTCTATAGGAACAGGGTTGGCCACCCCTGGTTAATTGACCTTTTTCTAAAATGCGGAAGTGCGCCTGTTTTCGCGATTGGCTTAGAACTTCCGATGGGGTATATGCCAAAGCATGCTAATAGGACTTTTAATTTGTCAGTAACCTGGGTTAAGCGCTTCCGGCGAATTGAATGCCAATGCAAAATCCGGTGCGTTTAAGGTCTGTTTTCTTTAAAAATCAGCGATCTCCACTGGCTGAGTGATATCCGATTTAAAGTGGGTCTCAGATTGTACAAGAAGCACTGCATTAAATTACATTCCCCCCGCCATGTCTTTATAATATGAGCATTTATTTTACCCCAGTATATTCAATGGAGCTTCTGCGTTAGCCTGCCGATTCTGACGGGTGCGTGCAAGTAAACGTCTTTTTGTCTCGTTTTACGCTTAAGCAACCAAATAAATGCTAAAGTTTATTTAACTGGATGTATTTTAATGACATTACAACATTGATGCTGTATAAGGAACCGTATAAAATGGAAAAAAGTTCACAATAACAGGTCACAGGAAGTGTATCAGCATGGGAACAGCACTAGCTCGGCATATACACTGTTTAGTCGCCTATGAGAGAAATGCATAGGAATAATAAACGGCAGAAAACGGTCAAACTACTCGCTCTACAAACAAATGTTTGCATGACTATACAGACCAAGTAGAATAACATAAGGAAATATCAGTTTGCACCATCAAACAGCGAAACGAGTAGTTTTTAATGTCTTAAAATTAATGGAAGTAAATGAGACCGGAAGTCTTGAGCCAAAAAGATTCAAATGGCTCCGCCCGCTCGCCACCGAAGAAAAAGGTGAATACAATACAGGAAATGAAAGCAAACAGTGTTTGCGGTTACATTAATTAATATATTAACTTATCTTAGTGCTCAGCCAAAACATGTTAACTGAGAACAATTAATAGATTCAAAATACCAAAGTCTGGGAACATGTTGTTAGATAGAGACAAGGAGAATTTAATATCATGTTTAACAAATATAGTGAGACATCGCATCAATGCCTCCTTTAGTCCTTTCTGTGATAAATGTCCTAACCAAGAACTTGGCTCTTTTTTCCATATGATGTGGGAATGTGAGAAAGTACAAAGATTTTGGAATGAGATATGTGTCATCCTATCAGAAATTATTGAATATCCTGTACCATTGAATCCTTCTGTTCTATTACTGAGTGATGATTCTACGTTGAACCTTACCAAGCTACAAAAAGCTGTTTGGTTGGCTGGCTTAACTTCTGCTAAAAAATTACTAGCCCAACATTGGCCGCCTCCACATAATTTGGACATGTACAAGTGGTTGGTACAACTTCAAGACATTATAATGTTGGAGTTATCCACGGCGCGAGTGAACTTGGTACAAATGAGTACATTACAGATCTGGACTTTAGCTGCTGACAAAATCTCCTTGTTTATTGCACAAAGAAATGATCAGGATCCAGAATGATTGCCTTGCTTTGTATAATTGATATTTGATACTGTATTCTGTTTTTGTTTTTATGTTAACTTCTATTCATTGTAAAGCCCAGTTTCAAGAGACTGCAGGGGAGGGGGGTGTTTTTTTTTTTTTTTTTTTAATTGATATGTTTCATTATATAGGTTTTTCAACCTGTATGTTTTGTTAACAATTAATAAAAAAAAAAAAAAAATAATAATAATAATAAAAATTTCCATCTAAAAAAAATAAATAAATAAAAAATAAAAACATAGTGAGATTGGATCCAGCGGGATATCCTTAATAACACAGTCCGACGTGCACAGCTCTCATCGCTGCAGTGTATGTGTGTGTGCGGTCATGTTTTTATAATAATTGATATGCAGCGAATAGCCAGCCATATACGAGCAGTGTCGGGGAAAGTTACTTAGAAAGTAATGGATCGCAATATTGAGTTACTCCCCAAACAAGTAAGTAGTTGCGTTACTTAGTTACTTTTGTGTTACTTTTGCGTAACTTTTTCTGACCTGGCTGAGGCTTGATCTCTTTCAGAACTTGCAGGACTTTTTTATTTTACTTCTTTTTTTTTAACTAGAGGAACTTAAGAACATATCGTATAACCTTCATTTTCCTTAAAAAAATAATACATATGAAAAATGATGTAGGATAAAGTTATCTTCTAAAACTTCCTGCCCCCAGATCTCTGCCTGCCGTATATATAGATTATTCATTCATTCATTCATTCATTCATTCATTCCTTTTTGGTTTAGTCCCTTTATTAATCTGGGGTGGCAACAGTGGAACTTATCCAGCACATGTTTTTCGCAGCGGATGCCCTTCCAGCTGCAACCCATCACTGGGAAACATCCATACACTCTCATTCACACACATACACTACGGACAATTTAGCCTACCCAATTCACCTACAGCACATGAGTTTGGACTTTGGGGGAAACCGGAGCACCCGGAGGAAACCCACGTGAATATGGGGAGAACATGCAAACTGCACACAGAAATGCCAACTGACCTAGCCGGGACTCGAACCAGCGACCTTCTTGCTGTGAGATGACAGTGCTAACCACTAAATCCCAAAAAATGTCAAATAAATTTATGATCACTTTTGATGATTGTAATGCTTCCCTGCTCAAAGTATTAATTTTACAATAAATAAGCATTGGAGAAAGTTGTAATCGTGTCCTTGATTTGTGATAATACTCCTGGCGCCCCTAAAAACCTGATTGTATTCATGATTTAACAAGGCCTATTGTACCTTTTCCTTTTAAATGCAACATGAAAAGGGTCACTCATGGGATCGCTGGGGCCGCAGCATTAAAGTAAAGGACACCTGTGTGAGTGTGTGTGTGTGTGTGAGAGAGAAACAGTTGGGAAAAGCAGTCTCTGTCTGCAGTCATCTGATACCCAAGCTCTGCACTCCGCTGGCCACCTGTTCTCTCTCTCTCTCACACACACACATACACACACACACAGAGATGCTGCACTGACTCACCTGAGTATCCGGGTTCACAGACACACTCATAGCCATTAATCTTGTCTATGCACTTTCCATAGTCACATGGCTTTCTCTTGCAGTCGTCAATGTTGATCTCGCAGTTCACACCTGCCAACGCAGAGACACTTTTTATTTTAAATATTCCACATTTTTCCAGAACTGCGGAATTTATAAGAGATTTTAATTTTAAGAATGACTGTTTGTGCTACAAAATAAGCTAGAGGTGAAGTCACAGTTCTGAGAGAAATAAATTGCAATACTTTGAAAACAAGAGATTAGAATTCACATTTCTTTAATTCTTCACAATTATTATCCTTTTTAAAGGGCCTTTATGAGACGAATCTGTGAAAAAGTTGAAGAAATGAACAAAACATTGACTAACAACATATTTAGAACATTGGCAATGACTTTAAGTGAAGTATTTAAACAAATTTCGAGAAGAGCATGTGGTATGATTGATCACGACTGATCTCTCATCTGTAATCAGCAATAATCCAATCAGATTAATACAAGCCTACAATAAACAGACCAATTTTAACCTTACCGCCTTATATTAGTATTGGAAGAATATCCCCATCCACCCCATCTCCCTCTTTTCACCTTTACCAAAGGGAGCTCTCGAGATCTACCTGATCTCAGACCCTTTTACATGCTAATTGACAAGGCGGGAGCCCTGTGCTCAAGTATCTCAGAGCTCAGGGTTCTCTCCCGCATGCGTCAGCATGCCAAACCTGCCAATAGCGTGAAGCAATCTCTAAGTGTGAACTCTTGAATTTCCTATTTGAAGATATCAGCCAATCACGATAGAGGTAATTTACATATATAATTCTCAATTGACAACAAAAACACGGTTTAATTCAAAACATCAAAAGGATGATAATAATAATAGCATAATAATAATAATAATAATGACAACAACGTAGAATCTGTATAATACATCTATATCAATCTATTAAGGAATAATAGATAGCAATAATAATAATTATTATTATTATAGTAAAATAAGTATAATAATTGCATATTTGGGCATGTTGGCAATGGCACTCATTTTCTATTCGAAAAGATAAGCCAGTATTGATTGGATCATTTGCATATTCAGGTTTCTTAAGATCTTATCTTCCTCAACCTTAATCGTAAAATTTAGAAGTTAGCCAATCACAATACAGGTAATTTACATATTTAATTCTCAGTTGACAACAAAACACTTAAAGTCAAAACACCAGGAAGAAAATAACAATAATAGTATAATAATAACAGTATAAAAGTATAAAAATAATAATAATAATAACAGTGTAGAATCTGTATAATAAATCTATATGCTTCTACTATAGAATAATAGATAGCAGTGATAATAATAATAATTCAAATAAACATAATAATTAATTTTTGGAAGTTAGCTAATCGCAATACAGGTAATTTACATATATAATTCTCAATTGACAACAAAAACACGGTTTAATTCAAAACATCAAAAGGATGATAATAATAATAGCATAATAATAATAATAAAAATGACAACAACGTAGAATCTGTATAATACATCTATATCAATCTATTAAAGAATAATAGATAGCAATAATAATAATTATTATTATTATAGTAAAATAAGCATAATAATTGCATATTTGGGCATGTTGGCAATGGCACTCATTTTCTATTCGAAAAGATAAGCCAGTATTGATTGGATCATTTGCATATTTAGGTTTCTTAAGATCTTATCTTCCTCAACCTTAATCATAAAATTTAGAAGTTAGCCAATCACAATACAGGTAATTTACATATTTAATTCTCAGTTGACAACAAAACACTTAAAGTCAAAACACCAGGAAGAAAATAACAATAATAGTATAATAATAACAGTATAAAAGAATAATAATAATAATAATAATAATAACAGTGTAGAATCTGTATAATAAATCTATATGCTTCTACTATAGAATAATAGATAGCAGCGATAATAATAATAATTCAAATAAACATAATAATTAATTTTTGGAAGTTAGCTAATCGCAATACAGGTAATTTACATATATAATTCTCAATTGATAAACAACAAAAATCCCTGTTTAGGTCAAAACATTAGGAAGAAGTAATAATATTGAATTCTCAATTGACAACATAATAAAAGAAGTAATAATAGTTTCATAATAATAATAATAATAATAGCGTAAAATCAGTATTATAAATCTTTATGCATCTAGCAAAGAATAATAGATAGCAATAATAATAATGATAATAATAATAATAATAAAAATAAAGGTGAAAATGATTGTTGTTAGAAATTGATCTAAAATAAAAAGTGACCCTTGAAATGATGATGATGGAGTCATACCTGCAGGAGTGTGTGTGTTTGTGTGTGTGTGAATTTTACCTGTGGTTCCTTTAGGACAGGTACAGATGTAGGCGTTCTCTCTGTCCTGGCAGGTTCCTCCGTTTCGGCAGGGTTGGCTCAGACACTCGTTGATGTTGGTTTCACACAAGCGTCCGGTGTATCCAGGCCGGCAGTCGCAGGTGAAGGAGGCCACACCGTCACGACACACACCATAATGACAAGGGCTCGACGCACACTCGTTGATGTCCAGCTCACAGTGAATGCCAGAAAAACCTGCAGACGGGTGTTTGAAAACATTCAATGCATATTTAGAATGTTGCCAACCACACTCATTTTATATTAGCCAATCATGATACAGGTAATTTGCATATTCAGAATTCTTAAAATGGAGATTAAACAAAAAAAGTGATTCAATTTTCTTCTTGAACCTTAAGATTTGTTAAATTTAGAGGTTACCCAATCATAATGCAGATAATTTGCATATTTGGAATGTAAATGACACTCATTTTAAATTCGAAGACGCAAGCCAATCATAAATGAATTGTTTGCATATTCAGAGTTCTTAAGATGGAGATATAACAAAACGAAAAGAGTTTAAAATTTCTTCTTAAATTTTCATTTTAGAATGTAGAAGTTTAGAAGCCAATCATTATGCAGGTAATTTGCATATTTAGAACTTATGTGATGTATTTAAATAAATAAATAAATAAATACATTTCCAGAACACAATGATAATGCAAGTAATTTGCATATTTGGGCATGTTGACGATGACTAATTTTCTATTCAAAGAGATAAGCCAATCATGATACAGGGTATTTGCATATTCCAAATTCTTAAGATGGAGATAAAACAAAATGAAGAGGGTTTTAAACATTTTCTTGAACCTTAATTTTAGAATTTAGAAGTTAGTCAATCATAATGTAAGTAATTTGCATATTTAGAATTCATTAGATGAGTTTTAAATGAAGTGTTTAAAAATATGCTACATTTTCCCTGAACCTTTTTAGAATGTTGGCTAAATGACTGACTCATTTCCTATTCAAAGTCGTTGGCTAATCACAGCACATCTAATTTACATACAGAAGATAAAATAACTGAAGCAAAACAAACATGAGATTTCTTTAAGCATTAAAAACATCACATAGTTGTGTACCTGGGGTGCATTCACAGGTGTATTTGTTGGGTCCGTCTGTGCACTTAGCTCCATTTTTACACGGCGTACTGGCACATTCATCCACATCCACCTGACACAAACTCCCAGAAAACCCTGCAGGTGGAGAAAACTGCATTGATTTTGATGTCTCACACACAACTCATCATATGAGAATACACAATCGTGGACATTACCTTTAGGGCATTCGCAGTGGAACGAGTTGATTTTGTCGATGCATTTTCCACTGTTGAGACACGGCTGAGATGCACAATCATCAGTGTTGATCTGACAAAACACACCCTCGTAACCTATATAGAAAAAAAGTTAGTTAATCAGAGTAAGTAACTCTGATGACAATAATTTGCCTAAAGGTTTGAAATTATTTGATGAGGAATACAATAATATTGCAATGAAAATTGTCACAATTTGTTTCCTTTAATATTTAGTATAATGTAAATTTCATCCTATATCATGCTATGGTGGCTCAGCCCCCATTTCCAGTTCGGTTTTGGATACATAAAGCATGATCATCATTTATTTATTATTATTTTATCTGTAGACTATCTATCTGTAGTTCACTGCTAAATATTTAAATGTGTTTTCATGTGTTCTTGGAGTGCTTGTTTTCTTTCGTAATGTATTATAAAGCTGTATAACTAAAACAAATGGATAAAACAAAATAAATTAATTAATAAACACAGCAAATAAATACAACAATAATACAATTAAATAATTAATACAACAAATAAATCAAATAAAAAACACAAATAAATAAATTAAATTAAACAAATAAATAAAACAAATCCATCAATCAATCAAATAAACATAAAAAAACAAATTAATAAAACATAAATAAACAAATAAAGAAAGAAAACAAATATAAAACAAATAAAACAATTAAATAAAACAATTAAGTAACTAATAAAACAAATAAATTAAATAAAAAACAATAAAACAAATAAGTAAATAAAACAAACAAATAAATGAAACAAATAAAATGTAAACAAATAAATCAAACCTAAATTGGTTACAAAATAATAAATCATGAATAAATAAATTAATAAAACATAAATAAAATAAATACATAAATAAATAAATAATAAATAAATAAAACATAAATAAACAAATAAAATAAGTAAAATAAATAAAACTCAAACAAATAAATAAATAAAACAAATAGTGATTGGTCCACATACCAGGCATGCAGATGCAGTGAAATCCTCCAATCTGGTCGAGGCAGGTTGCGTCGTTCTGGCAGGGGTTCGACTTGCACTCATTGACGTCCATTTCACATCTTGGCCCTTCATAGCCTTGCAGACACTTGCACTGGAAGGAGCCTTTAGTGTTGAGGCAGCGGCCGCCGTGCTCACAGGGGTTTGCACCTGAAACAGTAGCTGGTGTAAATATATGTAACATCGTGTCCTAACAACACACGACATGACAAGCAATTTCTCTGTCCGCACGATATGTAACACGACAGAAAAAAATTTAATAGCGGAAACGCAGAATAGTGCACTCACTGCACTCACAATGACATGGTAGGGTTTATTATCTAATTAAAACTTATTAAACCTCTTTATCATTATTAAAGTACAAGCTGAGTGATTGATTTGAACTGAGTCATAGTTGTAAAGTTAATTTATTACATGCATACATTAATAACTGTATGTTAGAAAGTTCTTTTATTTTCAAAATATGAGGTAAGATATACGTTGCTGCTTTCAGTAGTATGGCAATAAATGTCACGATGAAACGGTATTACAGCTCACATTAGTGACAGTTAACACTGAATAAAGCACATACGGTTCTCAGTCACATGTTTCGTTCTTCGTTCTCGATAAATATATATTTATATATATTAAAATAAAAAATAAAAATAAAAAAATATACACATATACATATATATATATATATATATATATATATATATATATATATTTTTTTTTTTTTTACCAATAAATATATACATATTACTTCATAAAATTAAATAATATTAAAAATAAATAATATTCTATAAAACAATGTTTTTAAAGCTAGTCAAAATAATTACATTTAAAATACTAAAAATAATAAAACTGAAAAAAATAAAATAAAGCTAAACTTTTTACTTTTTAGTAAAAAGTGCTAAAAATTATACATGTATTTACAGTTAAAGTTATTAAAAGTGGCTTTCTGTAACTGAAAAATAAATATTTTTTAAAGTACAATAAATTAAAGACATATTGCAACAATTTTTTAAGTTCTATAAAAAGACATAATAAAAAAAAATCACAAAAAAAGGAATGCATTTGTTAAAACAAAAAAAAAAGTGTTAAAATGAATTAAAGAGTTGATTACATTAATAACTGTATGTTAGATAGTTCTTTTATTTTCAACATGTGAGGTAAGATATCTGTTGCTGCTTTCAGCAGTATGGCAATAAATGTCACGATGATTGTTCAGCCGCAACATTACATAAATAGAAATAGAAATAAATTTAATAAAATTATTACATAGATTACATTATTTTACATAAATTTAAAAATAGGTTTCTAAAATATAAATTTCACATGTTTCTTTCTCAGATGGGCAGTACAAAAAGTCCTTTAAATATGGAAAAGATGGCTTTTATTATGTATCACAGCACAGTGTCGCCTATAGTAAGTGGACAGCAGTTCTCAATCACTGAGGATTTCATAAACTTCTCTTTTTACAGCAGACCTTCGTTTTAATTTAACAAAACGTGCCCTGCATAGTGGACTCTACAGATTAGAGAAGCAGAATTGAGATCCGTTGAGTTAGGATATGGTGTAATGTGATGTAAAGGTTATTTCTGTGATTGGTGTTTTTACCAAGTGAGCACTCGTCGATGTCCTGGTTGCAGGCGGATCCAGTGTATCCGGGCGGGCAGGTGCAGATGGCTTTCCCGCTCACTGGGTTTGTGTCGCAGTTTGAGCCTTTCTGACACGGGTTACTGATGCAGGCATCGTCCAGGTGGCACAGAAGACCTGCAGGCAACAGAGTTAATGTTGATTAATTGTACAATTAATGCATGTTGAATTTAACTTGTCTTTTGGTAATTGCAATTTATCAGAAACTAATTTATTATTAAGTAAAATAAATTTTTAAATATAAACAAATATATATTTTTAAGGAAAATTATAAATAAAGCTAAACACAAGTAGTAAAAATTATACATGTATTTACAGTTAAAGTTATTAAAAATGTCTTTTTGTAACTGAAAAATAAATATTTTTTAAAGTACAATAAATTAAAGACATATTGCAACAATTTTTTAAGTTCTATAAAAAACATAATTAAAAAAAAAACACAAAAAACGAATGCATTTGTTAAAACAAAAACAAAGTGTTAAAATGAATTATAGAGTTGAGTGCTTTGCGGACTACGGAAAATAAAACGTTGAAATACTAAAATTAATAAAACAGAAATAAGTCAAACAAAAATTTATTATAAAAAATTAAATAAACAAAATGACAAATGCATTTAAATAATTAACTAAAAACAAAAGAACTCAAATGGTTTTTGCTAACTGAAATTGGTGAAATAAAACTGAAAAAATAAAACAACTTTAAAAACCTATACAAGATCCTTTATAGCTAAAAAAATATATATTTAATGAAAATAGCTTTGCAATGCGCTTATTGCTGACCGGTGCGCCCGTGTGGACACTCGCAGAAGAAGGAGGCGACGCGGTCGTGGCAGGTGGCTCCGTGCGAGCAGGCAGCGCTGGCGCAGTCGTCGATGTTTTCGCTGCAGTCGTCGCCAGTCCAGCCGTTCACACACACGCAGTGGAAACCGCCGATGGTGTTGTGGCATGTCCCGCCATTCTGACAGGCGTTTGGAGACAGTTCACACTCGTCCACATCTTCTGTACAGTACTGACCTGCAGACAACAGGACAATATTAATAAAAACACATCAGGTGTCTTACACTACAAATTCAAACAGCAAAATAGAAAATAGTAGTGCTGTGAAATGATGAATCACATCCAAAATAAGAGTTTGCATGAGTACCATGTACAGTTGAAGTCAAAATTATTCAACCTCCTGTCAATTATTTTTAATATTTCATCTTTAATGGAATAAAGAATTCTTTACAGTATTACTTATAATATTTTTTCTTATGGAGAAAGTCTTATTTGCTTTTTAAAAAAAATTATCAGCCCTTTTAAGCAATATTTGTTTTTGATTGTTTTACAGAAAAAAACACTGTTAGATAATGAAGCAGTTATGAATTACCTAAGAAACTGTGCGAAAAATATAAAAACTTAAAATTGAAGTCTTACAATTAATAATTCTGACTAACAGTATATTTATGTATTTGATATAATATAAAATGATATATAAAAATAACTAATTATAAATAAACAGAAATGTAAATATATTTGTACACACACACACACACGTATAT
Organism: Danio rerio; assembly: GCF_052040795.2. Lineage (NCBI taxonomy): Eukaryota > Metazoa > Chordata > Actinopteri > Cypriniformes > Danionidae > Danio > Danio rerio. Next base: position 5,424,280 of record NC_141041.1, read on the forward strand.
ATGTATATATATATATATATATATATATATATATATATATATATATATATATATATAAGCTGCTGAAGTCAGAATTATTAGCCCCCTTATTTATTTTTTTTTCCAATTTCTGTTTAACTAAGAAAAGATTTTATCAACACATTTCTAAACATAATAGTTTTAATAACTCATCTCTAATTACTGATTTATTTTATCTTTTCCATGATGACAATAAATAATATTTTTTCAAGATACTTATATACATCTTAAAGTGACATTTACAGGCTTAACTAGGTTAATTAGGTCATCTAGGCAGGTAAGGGTAATTAGGCAAGTTATTGTATAATGATGGTTTGTGCTGTAGACTATCGAAAAAAATATAGCTTAAGGGACCTAATAATATTGACCTTAAAATGTTTTTTAAAAATTAATAACTGCTTTTATTCAAGCCAAAATAAAACAAATAAGACTTTCACCAGAATAAAAAATATTATAAGACATACTGTGAAAATTTCCTTGCTCTGTTAAACATCATTTGGGAAATAATTAAAAAAGCAAAATATAGATATATAGATATATATACACACACATAAATAAATAAATAAATAAATAAATAAATAAATAAATAAATAAATAAATAAATAAATAAATAAATAAATAATGTAAATACACACTTTTATTTTGGAATTATTTATAGTGTGGTATAAACCTTTATAGTTTTTTATTTTTTACATTTCTAGATTTTTTTAGTAGTGGAAGTCTTATAAACAGGGATAATATTCAATAATTATGAGAGAACCACAAATATTTGTTTTGCTCTCCCAGTGGCCCAAATAGCAAACTTAAAAAAAAAAGGTGTGGGGGATAAATGAGAAGACGTCATTCAGAAGAGAAAAAACACGTCAAATATACAAGATTTTTAATTTTTTAATTTTACAAGACAGGATTTTGCAATAAAAAAACTTTTTATTACCAAAAAAAAAAAAAAATAGTTAACATTTATTCAGTGCAAAGGTTTTGTATACATATATCTTTTTCATGTAACTGTAAAATCTGCTGGTGGCTGTGTTGAAAGTGTGCAAAAGAGTACCGGTCCAGTGTTTGTCGCAGTGGCAGTTGTAGGTGTTGATGCCGTCGATGCAGCGTCCGCCGTTCTCACAGGCGTGTTGAGTACAATCATCAACATTATGCTCACACGTCTGACCTGTGAAGCCTGACACACACACACACACACACACACAACAACAACACTGCTTTAAAACTCACTTCAAAAAATAAACAAATAAAAATTTGTTCTGTCAAATTAAAATTAAACAGCATCCGAAGAAAAATAAACTAATATTTACATAATGTATGTGTTGGACTTTTTTTTTTAGACAAAAAAGTGTGTGTGTGTGTGTGTGTGTGTAAGCGGCTCAGTTCAGATCACTGTCTGAGATTAAATATAAACTGACAGTAAATAGAGCCGCACTCCGGGAAAAACACACATACACACACACACGCACGCACGCACACTGTTAATGAATGACAGCACACATCTCATATCATTAACCTAAACACAATAAAGCTATTTTGTGTGTGTGTGTGTTTGTGTGGTGTGTTATGTTACTGTTTGTGTGTGTGAGTATACAGCGCTCTGAACCACTTGAGTGATGTGTGTAAGTGTGTGTGTTTGAGTAAGTGTGTGTTATGTGTTACTGTGTATGTGTGTGAGAGAGAGAGAGAAAGAGAGAGATCATGTGTGTGTGTATGACTGACTGACTGTGTGTGTGTGTCTGTGTGTGTATGTGTGTGTGTGTGTGAGTGTGGTGTGCTATGTTTCTGTTTGTGTGTGTGTGTGTGTGTGTGTATTTGTGTGGTGTGTTATGTTACTGTTTGTGTGTGTGAGTATACAGCGCTCTGAACCACTAGAGTGATGTGTGTAAGTGTGTATGTTTGAGTAAGTGTGTGTTATGTGTTACTGTGTATGTGTGTGAGAGAGAGAGAGAGAAAGAGAGAGATCATGTGTGTGTGTATGACTGACTGACTGTGTGTGTGTGTGTGTGTGTGTGTGTATGTGTGTGAGTGTGGTGTGCTATGTTTCTGTTTGTGTGTGTGTGTGTGTGTGTGTGTGTGTGTAGAGTGCTCTGAACGTGCGTGTAATGTGTTACTATGTCTGTGTGTTTGCAGCACTCAGACCTGCTTGAGTGATGTGTGTGTGTGTGTGTGTGTATATATATGAGTGTCAAGGTGTTGTGTGTGGTGTGCTAGGTTTCTGTTTGTGTGTGTGTATATAGAGTGCTCTGAACCACTAGAGTGATGCTTGTGTTTGGTGTGTGTGTGTGTGTGTGTGTGTATACATGCAGTGCTCTGACCTGGCAGGCAGGAGCATGTGTGTGTGGTGTCGCTGGTCTGCACGCAGGTTCCTCCGCTCCTGCAGGGCGAGGGCAGGCAGGGCTGGTAGAGGCGCTGGCAGTGTGGGCCGGTGTACTCGGGCGGGCAGCGGCACAGGTAAGAGCCCACCTCATTAATGCAGGTGCCGCCGTTCCTGCAGGGCGACGGAGAAACTGCACACTCGTTCACGTCCTGCCGGCACGTCTGACCATGGAAGTTCGGAGGACACGTGCAGATGTAGTGCGACTCAAACGCTGAACACTGACCGCCGTTAGCGCACGGGTTGGAGGCGCACGGGTCCGCCAGCTGACACGTTTTACCTGCGCACGCACACACACATATACAGTTGAAGACAATTATTCAGTCTCCTGTGAATATCTTTTTCAAATATTTCCCAACTGATGTCTCGTTTTTAAGCTTGAGCAACTAAATGAATACAAGACTCTATTTAACTGATTATATTTTAATTACATTACAACATCGATGCTGGATGCAGACCTGGTGCTGTGCAATCCTGGAGGCATCCAATGCTTTTTAATGCCCACCCCTAATGCCGAGTTCAGACTGCATGATTTTCCAACTAGTCGTGTCACGGATGTTTTCACACTGCTTGACTATCTGGGCTAGCGTTTCGTCGCTGCTTTGTTTACACTGCAAGATGGTTTGGCGACATAGACATTCACATTGCATGACTTTACTATAGGGAGAATCGCCGACAACTTCGTCCAAACTACGTCTCACAGCCAAAAACACGTAGTAGAGCCTATCTTTTATTATTAACTACATAATAAGAAAGAAGCCTTTAATGGGGTAGAACATGTACATGTTTGCTCACCTGGGTTTAAAGGGAATTAGCCATTTCTCCTCAACGTTGATAATAAACTAATTTCTTTCTGTATGAAACGTCAAACAGACACGGTTGCTCCTGAGTCCTGTCAAACCTCCACTAGTTTTCCCTCAATTTCGTGGGTCCAAATAAACCGAAAAAGAGCGCTTTTAACTTCTCCCCCAGCCTCCCACTGGCCTGCAGCAGGTATACACACACGCACACACACAAGTGAAAGCTGCTCTCTCATTGGCTGTAGGCGATCGCTGATGTTATTTTCAGTCAAAACTCAATTCACACGGCATGATTTGCATCGCCGACGGCTCCAGATATTCAGCACGCCAAATATCTCAGAGGCATCGGCGACTCATCGGCGACTCTCTCAGATCGCGTCTTTGATCGTTCATACTGTGTGATTGTCACTCACGTGCACGAGCAGCGATTTGCCTTTGATTTCAGGCATTTGTCGGTGATTTCTCAAAACCTGTTGGCGAGCCAAAATCGGGGCTAAAATCACGCAGTCTGAACTAGGCATAACCCTAACCCTCACAGTGACGTCACTAGCTCCATTGAGCGCATTGAATCTGACATTGCATCCCTATATGCATCCAGACACTATTGTAAAAATCTAAAACAGTTTAAGCTTTACTTCTGCAAAAAAAAAATTGGACTTACAATTAAAATAAAAAGTCTCTTTGAGATAAAAATCGTTGTCTGATACCATTAAATAAATAGGGCATTTGATGAGGATATGTTTAATAGTTTGATTCCTGTTGCAATATTGACACTTATGAGAGTTTTTTTGTGGCTGATATGACATCTTATGTAAACGTTCTCATCATGTCTTGAGTTCAAAAAGTAGTTTGGTTTTCTCAGTTTGTAAAATGCTGTAGTGTGTGTGTTTGATCATACCTGACCATCCGGGCTGGCAGCGGCAGGTGAAGGTATCGAGTGTGAGCAGAGAGCAGGTTCCTCCGTTCCGGCAGGGAGAGTTCATGCAAGCATGATTGACTGGAGTCAGACAGAGCCGGTCACTGAATCCTAACACACAGTCGCATTTCACACCCACTTCATTGCCCTGCATCTGCGGCCGACACACACCTCCGTTACGACATGGGGATGGGTTGCAGGGGTTCGGGAATTGACATTGAGCACCCACGAAGTCTGCAGGACACCTGGAGAAACACACACACAGACACATTTTAATTAAATAAATTAAAGCAAACATGCAAAATAAATAAGAAAGAAAACAAACAAACAGACAAAATTAATAAACAAGTTAATGAACTAAATAAACAAACAACTAGATAATAATGAAATAAAACCAAAGGAATAAACAACAAAATAAATAATAAATACAACCAATTATATAAGCAAAATCAATAAATAAACAAGAAAACAAACAAATAGACAAAATAAATAAACAAGTAAATGAACTAAATAAATTGACAACTAAATATTAAATAAACAAAGCCAAATAAATAAAGAACAAAATAAATAGAGATAAACAGACGGACAAACAAAAGAAATAAACAAACTAAATAAAACCAAATAAAATAAAAAATAAATAAATAAAACAAAAACAAACAAAATAAATAAACAGGCAGGCAATATAAATACACAAATAAATAAAACCAAATTATCAACAAAAATAAATAAACTAGATGAAACCAAATAAATGAACAAGCTAAATAAATAAATAAACAGACGAAATAAATTAACAAAGTAAATAAGTGCGACACAGTGGCGCAGTAGATAGTGCTGTCGTCTAACAGCAAGAAGGTCGCTGGGTCGAGCCTCGGCTGGGTCAGTTGGCATTTCTGTGTGGAGTTTGCATGTTGTCCCTGCGTTTGCGTGGGTCTCCCCCACAGTACAAACACATGTGGTACAGGTGAATTGGGTAGGCTAAATTTTCCATAGTGTGAGGCCCCGTTTACACTAATGCGTTTTAGTTTGAAAACGCATAAGTTTTGCTACGGTTACGCCAACCGTCCACACTACGCCGGAGTTCTCGAGCGCCGAAAACGGAGCGTTTCGAAAACGCTGGAGAGGCCGTTTTCATTTTGAAACGCTGCTGCTCCGTCTCAGTGTGGATGATGGAAAACGGAGACATCTGAAAACGGAGGCGGGGCTGCAGACGTTCGCCTCTCTGATTGGGGCTTTTCCTGAATATTAAGTAGCCCACACACAGTTCAGTCCTGAATCTTCTCCGTGTAAGTTCAGACTTCGCAAGTTTGATCAAGGCTGCAGTCTCTTCTTCTCAGTTTGATATGGAAAAGCAGACTATACCGAGGACACGGGTAAATCTTCAAAGGGAACAGTGTACTTTATAACTTCATTCACATCACCCTGGCTTCGTTGTTTCACTTTCTCAACAATAAAATGTAAACATGATTTAAGGAACTGCCTATTTTCATTTTAATATTAGCAACTTAGACAGCAGACATGTTGAGGCGCCGTGCTGTATAAGATGAGCGTCATCTTCACTGTCTGGATATTTATAACAAAACGGAGCCGATAACAACTGCCTCCTTTCAATTTCAGTGAAAATTCGAAACACAGTCTCTCTTTTGCTGAGTATCAGTTTTAAGAATCGATAATGGCCATTTTAAAAGTATAACATACAATAAGTTTATACATTATAGGAAATAAAGGCAAGCGATAAGTCAATATACAGAATGTACGTGGTTACATTAATCATTAACTTATCTTTGCGCTCAGCCAAAACACGTTACCTGAGAACAAGTAATAGATTCCAATGGCCAAAGTCAGGGAATATGTCGTTAGATAAAGACAACAAGATGAATGAAATATCCCGTTTAATAAATATAGTGAGATTACATCCAGCGGGAGATGCTTGATGAGAAGTCCGACTAGCAGAGCTCTCATCTGGGTAGATGGGCTGCAGCGCTTGCCCGAGAGTGTCTGTGTGGTCACGTGATGTGCGTTTTCAGCGTTTTGGTGTGGACGGAGAGCAGTTCAGAAACGCTGGGTAAAACGCGAGTGTGGACGCGGATCGTTTTCATTCTAAAACGCCGTTTTAAAACTAAAACGTACTAGTGTAAACGGGGCCTGAGTGTGTATGTTTCCCAGAGACGGGTTGCAGCTGGAAGGGCATCTGCTGCGTAAAACATATGCTCGATATGTTGGCGGTTCATTCCGCTGTGTCGACCACAGATTAATAAAGGGACTAAGCCGAAAAGAAAGTGAATGAATAATAAATAGATAAAACCAAAAAAATGAACAACAAAATAAATGAAAAGACAGACAAAATAAATAAACAAATAAATAAGCTAAACAAATAAAACCAAATAAACAAACAAACAAACAAAATTAATAAATAAACAAACAGACTAAATAAATTAACTAATTAACTAAATAAAACCAAATAAATAACCAACAAAACAAATAAACAGAAAAAATAAATAACTAAATAAAACCAAAACAATTAATAACAAAAAAACCTAATAAATAAACAACAAACTAATTAAACTGATAAACTAAACAAGTAAAACTAAGCAAACAACAAAATAAATATATAAATAAATGAAACGTAAACAAACAAAAAAAACTAACTTTATTCATCCTAACAAAAGAAAAGACTTTATTTACTTATTATTTATTTGATATTTGTATGCCTAATTTGCAAAATACATTATTGTATTTTTATATTTTTTAATTTAATTACATCTAAGCATTAATTTAATGAGATTTGGGTTAAATATATTTGTGTATCATACATAATTACTTCCATTTCATATATTTATCCATTCAAATTTATATGCAATTACACAGTTGTAATGATATATGCATATATGTATTTATGTATATAAATTGTTCATTTATACTTATATCCTTCACCATCTAATCTTACATGTCTTATACATCTACACCATATGCTTTTTTCTATTTCATAAGTTTATATTTATATATTTATACTATATATGAAAGCAAATTCTTTGTTTTGGCCTTATGGTCATGGTAAAGAGTTTTAAATAAAAACAAGTCTATGACCATCTCATTTAGATGACCAAGTAAATCTGTGTGTGTGTGTGTGTGTGCATGCATAACAGTGTGTGTGAAAGAAAGACACTGTTGAAACTCATCTGAATTCCTCTGGGCAATCAGGAGCCACAACAACACACACAGTCACATGCTTTCTTTCTCTCTCTTATATGTACATCCAACTCATCAAATGACACAATTCAACACTTTATCTGCAGCTACTACTTTTCATTTCAAAATGTGTGTGTGTGTGAGAGTGTTTTTAAGAAATCTCTGCTAAATACAGTGTTTTTTTATTCATGTGTGTGTGTGTGTGTGTGTGTGTGTGTGTGTGTGTGTGTGTGTGTGTGTGTGTTTGTATTCTGCAGCAGGTGTGCATAAATAAGGGCAGCTGTGGCCACAGGCTCCACCCACTGCACGCTGCCCCTCCCCCAAAAGCCTGTTGCCATGGCGAGTGGCATAAGGTCAGTAAGGCAGATCCCAGGAGAGGATTAAGCTCCGCCCCTGTCAAACTCCTGCTGTGCAAGATCTTACTTTATCACACATGATCTCAACTCATGAATATTCAGCACACTTTTAGTCCTTAAGTCCTGTAAATGTCGATTAGAAAACTTTTAATAGCATCATAATCTGGGCTGATATTATATATTCGGTCTCTTCTTGTGGTTTGTTTTTATGAAAGTGGACTAATAAGAGGAAATTTGTCTCTAAATATGTGTATTTTAGCAAAATGTAAAGCGTTTATAGAATTCAGTCAGGACAAAACAAATAAATAAATACATAAATGTATAAATGAAATATATAGTCAAATGTTAGGAAATATATAAATAAATATATTACAGAAACTATATAATCAAATCTTTGGAATTACATAAATAAACATAAATAAAATATAAAATCAGTCTTAGGAAATATATAAATAAATATAAAAATAAAAAATATAAATAGAAAAAAGTAAAAATAAATATATAATAAAATCTTTCAAAATTTATAAATAGTATAAAAATATAGTAAAAAATGTATAGATAAAATAAAAATAATAAAATAATAAAAATAATAAAATCTTACGAATATAAAATAAAATAGTAAAATTAAATATATAAATAAAAAATATAACAAATATATATATATATATATATATATATATATATATATATATATATATATATATATATATATATATATATATATATATATATATATATATATAAAATAAACTATTATTATATATTATTATCTTTATTATTTTTTTTAGCAAGTTTTAATTTCAAAGAATGAAAAAAAAAGACATAATATTATATGCAAACCGCCTGAGCTCTGAATGGAATGAGACTGTGTGTGTGAATGAAGATAAAGCCCTGATGGCAAACAGTGTGTGCGCAGAAGTGTGTGAGTTTACTGAAGGCATTAACGCAGATCAGTCTGTCTCTTTGTCTGCAGGAGTCAGATCTGCAACAGGTCTGAGATCAGGGCTGCGTGTGAACAGATGCTGATGTGACCTCTGACCTACAGCACATTTGTGCCTGCAGTGGGCAGATCCACCATCTGCTGCGCTGCCGCAGCCTTCTGTTCATCAGTGTGTGTGTGTGTGTGTGTGTGTGTGTGTGTGTGTGTGTGTGTGTTCACACCGCAGACTTCCTGCCCTCAGTGTGAAGTCAAACATCTAACTTTCCTTTTCTCCGTCTGGCTCTTACTGTTCACACCTCTGCAAAAGTAGAGATGCTGAGGTCAGTCTGCTAATTCTGCTCACACTTTACTATAGTGTTGTCAACCATACTGTAGTTTCAAACAATACCATGAAAATTATCAATATTAGATACCGCAAGAATAAATTTCTCAACAATAAAAGAATACAAATAAATTTAAATGAAAAAAAAAATAAATAAAATCGTGCAATGTTTTTACATTTTTAATTAAAATAACACAAGGTATGCCCGCAGTCCTCAAGTCCAAAAGGCAATAGCAACACTTGATATCATTTTCAATAGCTCAAGAAATAAATACCTCAACATTAAGAGAATACAAATGAAGTAAAATGAAAAAAAATATATATATAAAATCATGCAATGTTTTTGCATTTTCAATTCAAATTACACCAGGTACGCCCACAGTCTTCAAGTTCAAAAGGCAATATTGACATTTGATTTAATTTTCTATACCTCAATGAATAAATACCTCAAGATTAAGAGAAAACAAATAAAGTAAAAAGATGAAAATAAATAAAATCATGCAATGTTTTTGCATTTTCAAGTAAAATTTGTTTTGACACCAGGCATGTCTGCAGTCCTCAAGTCCAAAAATCAGTAAATTACAAGTAAAAACAAAAATTGTGCACTCTTATTTAGGTTTGAAACAACAAATTAAATAATTTTAATGTTATTATTGAGGGAGGTCACCTATGACTAAAATGATACATATTAGGACTTAACCAACATTAATAATAATAACAACATTAACATTATTATTTTTGATGTTTTAAGTGTATTATTGAAGTGTAAAGCATTGCTTTTTAAAGAATGTGGTGTGTTATTTTTAACTTTCTCATTCTTTAAAATGTAACATTAGATTTCCTAAAACAAATAATATTAATTTTTATTTTTAAGTATTTTAAACAATTACTTTATTACACAAATACAAGATCTTAATTAAAGTAAAAAAAATACTTTTCAATTATAATAAAAACTGTTTAACCTAAACGTAAAGCAATAATGCAATTTACAAACTTTCTTTTTAAAACGAAAAAAGAAAAAAAAGAGAAAGAAGGAAAGAAATTAAAAAAGACAAAGAAAGGAAAAAAGAATGAAAAGAATAAAGGGGGGAAAAGAGGAAAGAAAGGAAAAAAGAGAAAAGAAAGGAAAAAAGGAAAGAAAGAGGAAAGAAAAGAAAGGAAAAAATTAAAGGAAAAAGAAAGGAGGAAATAAAAGAAAAAACAATGAGAAAAAAGAGAGATGAGAAAAATGAAAGAAAGTAAAAAAGTAAAAAGAATAAGAAAGAAAAGAAACAGAAAGAAAAAAGAATAGCAAGAAGGGAAAAACGAAAAGAAAGAAGAAAAGAAAGAAACTAAGAATAGCACAATGTTATTAACTAACAGGACTTCATGTAATTCTTTCCTCAAATGACTATTTTGTATTAAAGGACGATCATTTCTACATAGTTTAGAACAAAACAAGTGACTGTAAGTTCATTATTTATCCCTTATTAGTGGATTGTTCATTGATTGAGTCACTTAAAAAAAAAAAAAAAAAAAACAGTCGCTCTGCTCTAAATGAGGAATCATGACTGTTTATTTTCAACTCTTATGCATTTACGTTTACACAGAGACCAGAAACACACAAACACACACACACACACACACACATAACTCAAAGCATGACTTTAGATGAAATTCTCAAATGCAGAAGTTATGCAACTGCAGTCATGCGTCCAGATTCCAGACCAAAGCAGTTTCACACAAGCTTTTATTTTTTTTACAGTCATCAAAACTCTGTGCCTTTCAAACACACTTCTATTAGACTTGTATGATGACAGCAATCTGAAAAACTGTCAGCAGTCAAAAGCTCAAGCAGCTCCAGAAAGCATTCTGGGATTCAAATGACAACTCTGGAATTGGGATTCCACGGTTCCAATTCAGTTTACAGCCCTCCAGCATTCCAGGCGTTCCATTAATGATGTCAGGTGCGTCTGGAATGATCTGTAACACTTTATTCTGTTCGTACTAACCAAACACACTGGAATGCTGATGAATTATGATGATATATATATTTGGATCTGCCATCTAATATCAATAAAAGACGCACTGTAAAACAATTCTTAAGTCAAATTAACTGATCTCAACTTACCTAAATCAAACTGACTAAAAATATTAGGTTAAACTTGGTAAAACCTAAAAAGTTTAGTTGAAACCTGACACACATAAAATAAATTAAAATAAATTAAATCAGCAAACATATATTTGTTGACTTGACTTTTTGGCATTCATTTTTTTTACTGGGCAAAGATAAAGTAACAAAACATGAAAATGTGGGAAAATCATGGAACCACTGGAGGTGGTGACATTATCCAAACATCAGGATTTAATCAGAAACACCTGACATTAAAACGTAAATGATTGCAAAAATTGTATCGTAACAAATTTCGAATGACTTTCCATCAGTTTTTTCTGCTTCATTTAAAATTTATTAAAATAGTTGTTGAACAACAAAACTCCAATTAAATACAGAAATGTATTAATAATGTATTTTCATAAAAAATTATAATAAATTACTAATAAATAATTGATTAATTATTATTATTAGTATTAACAACAACAACAACAACAATCGGTTTTCTTTACATCATATTTATTTGAAAAGGAAAATCATTGCAATTTTATGATATATCAGGTCTTAATAATAACAACATTTGTAATGAATTTCCTTAAATGCACTGCATTTTAAAGAATGCGTTGTGTTTTTATTAGTTTTTGTAAATAATAACAATAATAATAACAATTATTATTATTATTTAAACGTGACTTATTCGTTTGTTTTAAAATTTAATAATGTTAATAATAATTCTAATTGTTTTTTGTTTAAAATTTGTTTATTTCCTACATTTATTATTATTATTATTATTATTAATAATATGAATATGAATAATAATCTCTGTATTCTTTACATGATAAAATGGCAACAATTTACCTTTTACTTTACTAAAAACAAAAAGATACAATATTTTGGGTCTTAACAATAACATTTGTAATGCGTTTTTTTATTAATGCACTGCATTTTAAACACTGTGGTGTGTTTATTGGTTTTTTTAAGTAATAATAATAATAATAATAATAATAACATTTAATAATTAATAATAATTAATAATAATAATATTTAAAAGTGATTTATTACATTTGTTTTGTAACTTTAATTATGTTTCAATAATTCTACTTGATTTTTTCATTTAGGAATTTGTTTATTTTTTATACTTTAATTATTATTAATATCTCTATATTCTTCACATGATAAAATTTTCATAATTTGCCTTTTTCTTTGCCATAAATTAATAAATAAATATGATATATTAGGTCTTAATAAAATCTCTATTGCATTTTTTGTAATGCATTGCATTTTAAAGAATGTGGTGTGTTTTAATGTTTTTGTAAATAATAATAAAAATATAAATAATTATTCAAAAGTAATTTATTGTATTTGTTTTGTAAATTTAATAATGTTTTAATAATTCTACTTGATTTTTTGGTTTAGGAAGTTGTTTATTTGCAATGTTTTAGTATTCTTCATATGATAAAATTGCATAAATAAATCTTTGCCATAAATAAATAAATATGATATATTAGGTCTTAATAATAAAATCTGTATTGCATTTTTTTTATTATAATGCACTGCATTTTAAAGAATGTGGTTTGTTTTTATGTTTTTTTAAATAATAATAATATTAATAATTATTACAAACAGTGATTTTTAAATGGTTTTGAAATGTAATTATGTTTCAATAATACTTCTTTATATTTTTGTTAATTTGTTTATTTCTTTTAAGAATGTTTATTTTTGATATTTTAAAATAAGTAAGTAAGTATTCTGTAGCTTTTGCTGCGTGCTTTTATTTCTTTAACTTAGTTTACATACTGCACTTTTTCATTTTAATTTATCCATCTAATTTATAATGTACTTATTATTTTACAATTTATTTATTATTATTTTATTTATTACAATTTATTTATTCATTATTTATAATTTTATCATTTTCTTTGTAAATATAATTTTGTAAAACTTTACATTTTTCTCATTTTAATAGTTGGTATTTCAGAGTTTCATGTATTAACACATCATTTAACAATAATATTTTATGCTATTTTTATTTTAACTTCTTCAGCTTTGACTTTATATAAATGTTTAGTTTGACTAATTCTAATACTTAAACACATTTCAGTAACTAAAAACACATTTATTAATACTTATTTACTCTTCATTTAGTTAAAGATAATGACTTATTTACGTAACAACTTAACCAACCCTGACATGCCTCAAACATAACACCCCCATAACTCTCACCACACCTAAAAATACTTGAAATAAGTGCTTTGACTATGGCATCCCCCAATAAGGTCAAGTTCCCAAGTCTAGAATTAGTACGCAATCTAGTATGAGTACAATCAATGACTGTCAGAGCCGTAAAAATGAATAAACTCTCTCTGTGTCATCAACAATCAGTACAGTAAATGTAAAGTGGAACGTCCTCTCAACAAATGACAGAAGTTCAAGCAAAGTTGAAAGCTTTTGGAGCGCCGCTGACCTCAATTCACACTCAGAGAAAACCCCAAACACTCACATCACAAACACTAGCTATGTTTCCATACAAAGACGCAAATTAGACTAGCTATGTTCCCATACAAAGATGCGAATTAGACTAGCTATGTTTCCATTCAGGTTAGATAAGATGTGAATTAGATTTTTACGTTTATTCATTTAGCAAACTATTTTGTCCAGTGCAACTTGCAATTGAGAAGGCATTCAGTGATTCAAGAAGATTCAATACACACAAGATGTGCTAATTATACAAAGGAACTGCTAGTGCTCAGAGAATTAAGTGCTAGATTGAAGAGGGGGAGGTTTTTTTAATAGAGAAAAAAAGTGTTTCTACAGGTGGTCTGTCAAGCCCACTCACCTGTTTGAGGCACACTTCATGAATGCATAATGTTTTTTTTTGATAAATGGAGTGATTGTAAAAAAAGTGTCTGATGCAAATGTTAGTTAAAGTGTGAAAAGAGGTGAAACAGTGTGTTTACAGGTGGTTTGTCAAGCCCACTTAATGGTTTGAGGCACACTTAATGAATGCATAGTTTTTTTTTTGTTATATGGAATGATTGTAAAAAAGTGCCTGATGCAAATGTTAGTTAATGTGTGAATAGAGGTATAAAAAAAGGTGTGTTTACAGGTGGTTTATCAAACCTACTCACCTGCTGGAGGCACACTTCAGGAATGCATAATGTTTGAGTTATGTGGAGTGATTGTAAAAAAAGTGTTTGATGCAAATGTTAGTTAAAGTGTGAAAAGAGGTGAAAAATGTGGTTACAGGTGGTTTGTCGAACCCACTCACCTGTTTGAGGCACACTTTATGAATGCAATGTTTACTTATATCGAGTATTCATGAGAAAGTGTCTGATGCAAATGTTAGTTTAAGTGTAAAAAGAAGTGAAAAAATGTGTTTGCAGGTGGTTTGTTGAACCCAATCACCTATTTGAGGCACACTTCAACAATGCATAATGTTTTTTTTTTTGTTGTATCGAGTGATTGTAAAAAAGTGTCTGATGCAAATGTTAGTTAAAGTGTGAAAAGAGGTGAAACAGTGTGTTTACAGGTGGTTTGTCAAGCCCACTCAATGGTTTGAGGCACACTTAATGAATGCATAGTTTTTTTTTTTGTTATATGGAATGATTGTAAGAAAGTGTTTGATGCAAATGTTAAAGTGTGAAAAGAGGTGAAAAATGTGTTTACAGGTGGTTTGTCGAACCCACTCACCTATTTGAGGCACACTTCAGGAATGCAATGTTTAGTTATATCGATTAATTGTAAGAAAGTGTCTGATGCAAATGTTAAAGTGTAAAAAGAGGTGAAAAATGTGTTTACAGGTGGTTTGTCGAATCCACTCACCTATTTGAGGCACACTTCAACAATGCACATTGTTTTTTTTAGTTATATGGAGTGATTGTAAGAGTGTCTGATGCAAATGTTAGTTAGAGGTCCATTAAGTATGGGGGCACGTGAGAGATCTGCAGAGTGGATGGCAACATCAACAGCCTGAGGTATCAAGACATTTGTGCTGCCCATTACATTACACAGAGGAGAGGACAAATCCTTCAGCAAGATAACGCTTCTGCGTTATCCGTCATCATCCACATCACAGCTCCTGAACGCAAAAAAGGAATAGGGCCTTCAGGATTGGCCAGCCTAGTCACCAGAAATGAACATTATTGAGCATGTCTGGGGGTAAAATGAAGGAGGAGGCACTAAAGATGAATCTAAAGAGTCTTGATAAACTCTGGGAGTCCTGCAGGAACGCTTTCTTTGCCATTCCAGATGACTTTATTAATCAGTGATTTGAGTCATTGCAGAGATGTATGATGCAGTCCTCCAAGCTCATGATGGAGTCAGACACAATATTCATTCTGTCTCCACTGCAGCAGGACTTTATATTCTATACTGGACATTATTTCTTTTCAGTGACAAGACTTTTGTCTAAGCACAGTCAGACCTTACTGTCCTAATTAAATAATTAAAAATCAAGACATGATCATATTTTATTTTGGTCAAATAAGTGTAATCTAGAGGCCTTTGCCTTTCATATAAGCCACTTCTAATACCTAATGATCAACTAGAAGTCAAGATATTATTTGTTGTTCCTGAAACTTGGATGTGCATCTTGGCATTTGTTTAAACAATATTCCAAAATACACATTAAACAGGTGGATGGAAACAGCTAGTGACGATTTACAGACAATCTCCAAGGCTGAGAATCAGAGCAGGAAAGGCGTCAAAGTTCAGACGAGATATTTCTGGGAGAAAAAAAAAAGCTCAAAAATATCTCTGCTCTTCCTGTTTATCATCGGGGTCATCAAAACAGGACGCTCAGGGTTTGGCCCCCAGATGAATGTGTGAGCAAACAAAACTCCACAGTTCTCACAATAAGAGATCAAATCTCGCTTCTTTCACAAACCGATGTGTTCATTCAGTACTGTCACTCGATATCACAGTCATCTGTTATGAGGAGCGCTCATACTCAGGGGGTTGGATTTGAACAATACCACAAAACACTTATGCCACACCATTTTCTACTAAAACACCTATTTAAATTTCAAGCTCTTTATATACAACACAACAACTTTTGAGAGCAAGTTTAAAAAAAAAAATACTTGATAATGTGATTTTGGGAAAACTGTGAAGTGAAAGCCACAACTACACAGGCAAAAAGTCAACATTTCAAGTTTATTATACACTGAAAAAAATTATTCAAAGATGATTACTTGGAATTACTATTTTTTTTATGTTAAGTGGTTATAAACAATTTATTTGGACTGAATTTAAACAAACAAATTAAGTTGAACATTATTAAATTAAATTTGTTTGTTTAAATTCAACACAAATAAACTGTTTGCAATGGTTAAGTGGTGGTGAATTTTTTAAACGTCCCTTTCGCGCTAACATTTAAATGCTGTTGAGCACTTAAACTCTGTGTACCCCGAACTGGGTCCATGACATTATTTACTTCCGCATTCTTTAAATTTGAAAGGTCCCAATACCCCAGCGGTTCCCACATAGGCTGCGTCCGAAACTGCCTTCTACACAGTAGGTACTGCATTTGAATTTAAACGTACTACTCGACCGTTAGAAAAGTACATTCTATACAGTATAAATGTGAAAAGTATGAATGGAATTCAGACGAACTACATCACGTGCCCTACCTACGTCAGTTTCATCCCTTCACTCCCATTCATGAATTCTATCGCGGAGCATCATGGGATAGCGCAGGGTGCATGGGATGCACCCTTCAGAATCTCGCCGGAAGTAGCAAGTCATCCGGGTACTTCTCGCATACTGACTTTCGAATTCTATGAATTCGAACATACTACTCGGCTCGCATACTGATTTTAGCGTACTATATAGTATGGAAGTATGCGGTTTCGGACGCAGCCATAGACTTTACTTGGGTGATCTGTCCAGGTATATTAACAGCCGCCAAAGTATATTTGGTGGCGACAAGTGAATAATACTATTATTATCCTCCTTTTACACTTCATTTGTATCCGCCTAAAAAAGCCAAACATTCATGATCGATTAACCGCTCTGCACATTTTCTACTTCTCGTTGTGTGTGCGAACAGTCAACAATCACACAGACAATCTCATGTGCTCTGCAGACCCACAGAGACGCGCCGTTTGCACCAAAATGCATCCGACTGTAGTTTCTGAATCTCCAAAAATGTCCGCCCAAATTTTCCAAACCAAATCTAGATATAGGCAAACTTTTATGCTTTAAAAAAATGGATAAGTTCAATTAAATATTACATTTTAAATTACATTTTAAACTTAAATATAATAAAATGAAAATAAAAACACAAAATTAAACACAAAGAAAAGCCAAGTAACCAACAAGCAATTCCTTATAATGCCCTTGAATTACTGCACACACAAAAACAACAAAAAAGGATAAAAAATCCCAACCATTTATATCAGGGGTGTCCAAACTTTTTCATATAAAGGGCCAAAAGCCAAATATCATTGAGAGCCATGGGCAGAAGCGAAATATAACAACCTATATTACATTAAAGTTGACATGGGTAATTTCCTCATTTATTTCATAATATTTAAAAGTAAATAAAAACATTACATCATATTAAGTAACGCAGTATGACTTTTAAAATAATTGCATTAATAACATAAAGCACATTTATAACACAGTGGATTTCAATGATGAATACACTAGTCAAGCAGAGTCTACCTTTGCCTTGATTTGTCCTCTATCTGTCGGATGACCGTGTGTACATTTAAACTAAATCTAATTAATTTATACCATTTAATAGAAACATTTAATTTCAGTAAGCTTTAAACAATAACACAAACAAACAAAATGTTACTTAAGATTTGAAATGACAACCTCTAAACCATGCCCAACATTCTTCCTCTCTTCTCAGATGGAATGGTGAGCCAAATCAAAGGTTACTGTGGGCCAACTTTGGCCTGTGGGCTCTAGTTTGGGCATCCCTGATTTAGATGAACCTAGCAACCATTAAGGATCTCCCTAGCAACAACTTAAAACAGGGGTGTCCAAACTCAGTCCTGGAGGGCCGGTGTCCTGCATAGTTTAGCACCAACACACCTGCCTGGAAGTCTAGTATACCTAGAAAGAGCTTGATTAGCTGGTTCAGGTGTGTTTAATTGGGGTTGGAACTAAAATATGCAGACACCAGCCCTCCAGAACCGAGTCTGGACACCACTGAGTTCCAAACAAACACTTTGACAAAATAGAAAAGAAGGGGCGAATCTAGCAGACAAAATAACACACCAGACAACATCCTAAAATACTCTAGAAACACTTCTTAACAATTTACACCGACCTGGCAAGCATCAGGAGCACCCTAACAACCACTGAGTGTATAATGATAGATTAATGACACCATTATTTTTACAGGGATACATTCACATTTACATCAAATATTTCATTCATTTTCCTTTAGCTTAGTCCTTTATTTATCAAGGGTCGCCACAGTGGAATGAACCGCCAATTATTCCGGCATGTTTTACGCAGCGGATATCAAAATATTTTGTAAGCATCATTATTATTTACATATTTTAGACTTTCTTGTACATTTAAAATGTAATATCGGCACCAAGTCCTTCCCTAACCGTCTCGCAGACTTGTTTGCGTTTAAATTTCCCCACTAAAGCATCACACACACACACACACACACACACACACACACACACACACACACACACACACACACACACACACACACACACACACACACACACACACACACACACACACACACACACACACACACACACACACACACACACACACACACACACACACACACACAGAGGCCTTTCTCATGAGTTCCTGCAATCTTATTACCCCCTCAGCCATCTGCCCTCCAAAAAAAGACACCATTCACACAAACACACACACACACACACTACAGAGAGTGAGTGAGAAAACACACAATAAAAGCAAAAGATGTAAAAATACACAACTTAAAGAAAATATTCAGACTTTCATGGACAAATCATATCAAATATTGATGTCTGCATCCTATAAGAAGAAACTAAAGCTTGTTTTTTAGTGTTAAGTGTGTGTGAGAGAGAGACAATAGGAGGTGAGGGCCAGCTGTTGGGCTGAATGGCATGAATAGACATTGACAGAAGCAGCGTCCCACTGCAGCAGGGCACCAACGGACTACTGGGGGGTTGTGGAGGGGGAGCTTTCATCTGAGTTTGAAACTGAATGACTATGGGCGCGTGCACGTTCACACATGCGCACACACACACACACACACACACTTGTAAGATGCTGAGAGCTTTGTCTGGTTACCAAGAAGAGGTTTGGGCCTAAAGATGGAATCTTACCATGGTCGATCCCAGCTTTCAAACAAGCACACAGGTATACTCTCATTTTACAACCTCACTCGGGTTACATTTAAGGGTGCGTTTACATGACAATGGGAGGTATTGATTTGTGCTTTTAAAAGGTTTACAAAAGTGACTGTAAAAAATGCTTTATTGTGCATGCCAGGCCAGTAGGTGGCGATAGAGTCACTAAGCATTCAAATGACTAAATCTAGAGAAAAAATATAAGTAGGTACTGCATTTGAATCTAAACGTACTAATCGGTCATTAGTTGTGTACAGTATGACTGTAACTCGAACATACTACATCCGCCATTTTGTCATCATTACGTGACCTAACCGAGTCAGTTGTACCACTCCTATTCATGAATTCTCTCGTAGTGCATTATAGGATAGCGTAGCATCCGATGCACACTTCAGAATCTCGCCAGAAGTAATAGGTCATCTGGGTACCTTCTATGAATTCGGACATTCTACTTAGCTCGCAGACTGATTTTAGCATACTATGTAGTATGGAAGTATACGATTTAAAACTAAGCTTTAAATTCTGAGACAAGCTTATAAAACTTTGAATCTTCGAGCAACAAAACAACACCAAAGAGCTTAGGCTCCGTTTACACTAATGTGTTTTTGTTTTAAAACCCAAAAGTTTTGCTACGGTTACGCCATCCGTCCACACTACGCCGGAGTTCTCGAGCGCTGAAAACGAAGCGTTTTGAAAACTCTGTAGTGGCCGTTTTCATTCTGAAACGCTGCTGCTCCGTCTCAGTGTGGATGAGGAAAAAACGGAGACATCTGAAAACGGAGGCGGGACTGCTGAGATTCGCTACCTGATTGGGGCTTTTGTGTCATTGCGTATCCCTCCCTTATTCGTCAAGCCCCTATCACATGACTATAACACATGGCTTTAACGCTACCGCAAGACAGTACTGTAAACAACAACATGGACACAGAAATGGAAGCGTTGTTTGTACTATTGTCTGTTTTAGCCGCCATTCTGCAGTTTTTCATTTGTTATGTTTAGTAACAACTCGACCTCGTTGTCTGTCCACAAAAATACCACTCTTGCTTTCTTTGCCATCGCGTTTAATGTTCAACCGGCGTTTGTTGACTAACTATAACCAAATGCTGAGCGAGACGCATGCTTTCTGTTTATACTAGAATGCGCATGCCCAGAGTGCGCGAATGGTCATGTGATATACGTTTTTGGTGGCGTAGTGTGGATGGAGATGTTCAGAGATGCTAGGTAAAACGCTAGTGTGGACACTGATCGTTTTTGATCTAAAACGCCGTTTTAAAACTAAAACGCACTAGTGTAAATGGGGCCTTAGAATCACTAAGAGGCGACACTCAATAAAACGTTCCATTGCAACAGCAGCGCCCAGCCCACCATTTTGAAGTGAAAGCGATAGTAAAAGTTGCATTTGGTTCACATTCAGTTCACATTTTTTGTTCAATACAGTACACATTTGGTTCACACATTCACTTCACATTTTTAGTTTGGGTTGGTTGACATTAAGTTTACATTCAGTTCAAATTTGGTTCACATTTGTAGTTTGGTTCGGTTCGCATTTGGTTCACATTTGGTTTGTTTTCATTGACATTAGATTTACACTTGGTTAACAGTTATAGTTTAGTTCGGTTCGCATTTGGTTCACTTTCAGTCCACTTTTTTTTTTTGTTCAGTAAGCTACTTATTTGATTCAAATTCGTTTCACATTTGTAGTACGGTTCAGTTTGCATTTGGTTCACATTCAGTCCACATTTTTATTCAATACAGTACACATTTGGTTCACATACGTTTCACATTTGTAGTATGCTTTGGCTGACTTTAGGTTCACATTCAAATCACATTTGTAGTTCTGTTCGGTTGTATTCGACTGTCTATTGGCTCTTATTGCTGTTGCGATGGCAAGCAGCTGCTTTGTTTTTTTATTTATGTATTTAAAAAGCGCATTAAAGCTGAGATACAATCTGAAAGACGACAATACAACAATGACTATCACAATCATCAGCATTTTAATAGTTTATTTATAGACTTATAATATGCTGTTGTTCTATTAGAGTTAAATTCCAAAATGGCTGCCGCGTCATCTAGTGGCTGTTTCTGAAATCGCACTAGAGTGTCGCCTGTTGGTGATTCGATGCTCTTTGATGACACTAAGGTTACGTTTACACAACAACGATGTATCCAAAAAGGATAGTGTTTCCAAAATGATTTACGTTCACACATTCGCAAATGACCAAAATCGCTGTATTATGTATTTTGCATGTGCGAGATGAGTCTTCGCTCTTGGTTGTAATTTGAAGTAATTCCCTACTTTGCTGATGAAGCGTTAGCAAACGCTAGAGCGACAACACTATCATGTACTTGGTCATTGTTGTGTGTGTTTGTGCTTGCTATTGATCAACCCTAAACATGTACCATGGACACACATCAGATAATAGTATTAGACTTTAGTTGTTTCTGGTTTTTACACAGATACGACAATGGCAAAATTTTCCAAAAAAGTTCACTTTTATGGCTGAAAACGTTGTGTAAACTGCACTTAAATGAGTGGTCAAAAGCATTAAAACTTTTCTGTTTAAAGCTGACAACAGCATCCTCCTAAAGAGTCTCTAAAGCCGTTTTCTGACTGTTCCGTCATCGTACAGCTTCACTCAAATTGTTTCAATTTTGCTCAGCTCGGTTTGCATTTATGTAACAGTTTAGTACTATTTAAAGTGGATTTGAGGCGCTGTGTATTGCAACCATTGCGCCTGCTGCCGACAAAATAAGATTTCCTGATAATTACGCCAGAGTTAGAGTATAGTTTCAGCCACATCAGCCTAAAAATAGCAACTTTTCGTTGGTCTTAGTATACAGTTTAACTACAGTAGAGTCAAGCTTTGAACAGAAAAAAAATTAAAAGATGCTAATGGTCTAATCTGATTCAATGATCTATGCTAAGCTAAGCTAAAAGTGCTCTCGCCCGACCCAAAGATCGGCTAAATGGATTCAAAAATAGTTAAAGCGAACTGTATAACTTTAGGAGAGTTGTAACATTAGCCTATTTTAAAATATATGTGTGTGAATTTTAAGACATGTGGTTTTGCTTGAAATGATTTGTTTGGGGATTCAGAAAGTTCTTCAGATGATCAGATTTGCACTTTAACACCCCTGAAGGTTAAAATGTTTTTTAAATCAGTGTTTCTCAACCACGTTCCTGGAGGACCATCAGCTCTGCACATAGTCCAAGTCTCCTTAATCAAACACACCTGATGCAAATCCCCACCTCATTACCACAGACTGAAAGGCCTGTGATGGGTGTGACAGATAAAGGAGACATCCAAAACATGCAATGTTGGTGGGCCTCCAGGAACATGGTTGAGAAACACTGCTTTAAATGCTTATGTAATTGAACTTAACCTTTATTTCTAAAAGCATATCGTTAACATACCTGCATGATGCTTCTCCGCTGGGCTTGTACTCGCATATTCCTCCATTCTGACAGTATTCTGAGCATCGTTGCCCTAAACACACACACACACACACACACACACACACACACACACACACACACACACACACAAAATAAAAACATCTGTTAGTACATCGCAACAATCAACTGCAACCAGATCACCCACCTGTACAGCTCCTAGCACACCTGTCAATGCAAACACACACACACACACACACACACACACACACACACACACACACACACACACACACACACTTACTCTTCACAAAAGAAGCTCGCCACCTACAGACATCAATAAAAAGCCTCGGGCCCTTTGTTTCGTGGCCCCGACGGAGAGCCACTGGCCTTTTGTCGGACTGTGAATAACTGACTTTGATGGAGGATTGGAAAGGGGGGGGGTTCTTCACTATTCATCCTGAAAAATCCAGTTATCCAACACTGAGCCTGGAAATAGCTCCACATTCCCAACAATTACCACTCCATGTGGCGGTCAGCCTTTAACAAGGGTTTAAACTCGAAGTACAGTCTTCCTGTTTCAGTATTAATATATCAGCTTAGGTTAAAGCTGACAGTGTGCTGGGATGCGCTTTTTTGGGGTGTTGTGACAGGAATTTAGGGTTTTAAAGGGTTAGTTCACCCAAAAATTACAATTCCGGTCATACTTCACTCAACTTTTACTTGTTTCATAAGCTTCAGGAGTTTTGTTCTTCTGTTGAACACAGAATAAGATACTTTGAAGAAAGCTGAAAACCTGTAACCATTGACTTCTGTGGTATTTGTTTTCTTACTATTCAATGGTTTCAGCATTCTTCAAATTATCTTCTTTACAGTTTAACAGATGAAAGCAACTCATAAATGTTTGGAACCACTTTGAGAGTAAGCAAATTTTTTTTTTTTTTGTTGAACTACCCCTTTAAAACACTGAATTCCTGCAGAATGAATGAAGCTACATGCAGGGCTCAACAATAAGGACTGCCCGATGGCCTGAGGCAAGTATAAAAGACGCTTGGGACAGTAGATGGGATCATTACTGGCCCGATTGGGGCCACCTTTTGTTAAATAATTTCAAACTGCAATAAAATACCTTTACATTTTCCATACTGTTCTTTTTGTTTGTTTGTTTTTTTAACACAGGATTTTGCTCAATATACATTTATTAACAATATTTTTAAATATTATTTAAATACATTATTTGAATAATTATTAACATTTTAATAATTTGACACATCATTTAAAATATGTGGCTAAAAATAGCTATCAATATTTATGTTTTCTTTGGTGGGGCCAGTGAAAATTTTGGCAGGGCAACTAAAAAATCTGAACCATTGGCCCGATCGCACCAGTAGAAAAAATCCTTAGCATTGAACGCTGACATGTGTCCATTTATGGAAGGAAGTATATTTATTTTCCAGAAGCGTGCTTCGTCACACTTTAAGGATTAACAGCGCATCTAGGGCAGTCACTGCAGACTGCAGTTGTGCACTTGTTGAATGAAAGCAGCTGCCTGCAGGCCGTCTTTAATTGGTAACGACTGTCTAGAGAGAGACAAAGCTCTTAGTCACGACTCTCAGACCAGTCCTTATTATAGATTAAACCTCTAGTACCAATTCTTCTTTTGTCTCTCAGTTAAAAGTTGAACTTCAATGCACCAAGTGAGCCGCATAATTGATTTCATGCACAGTTTTGACCAAATAAACTCTCAGAAAGTCTCATTTTAACTTGGATTTTTTTTTTTGGATAAGGTTATTTGTAAAGATATATTGCTATTTATACGCATATATAGTTGTTTAAATGGATATTTCACCACCTAAAAATGAAAGTTTACTAGTTTTAATGGCTTTGTGAGTTTTTTTATTTTGCTGAACACTAAAGAAGGTATTTTGAAGAAAGCTGAAAACCTGTAACCATTGACTTCCACTGTATTTGTTTTTCCTTCTATGGAAGTCAGTGGATATTGTTTAGTGCTCAACAGATGAAAACCTCAAAAAAAGTTAATAAATGATGGCCAAATATTAATTTTTAAAGGGAACTATCCCTTTAAAATAAACTCAAAGCTACACATTCCCAGATTTGCACCCTTCTATGACTGTGGTTTTCATGCTTTTGGACAGCCACACATGTATATGACCGGTGCATATCATTTAATCACACATTTTAAAGCACCATGCAATACAGTAACATATTATAATCTCATTTAAATTGATAGTTCACTTTAATAAAATTATTATTTATTATTTAATCATCCTTAAGTGGTTGCAAACCGGTATGAGATTCTTTCAGCTGAACATAAAAGAAGATACTTTGAAGAATGTTGGAAACTTCTGTAGAATAAAAACTACTAAGAAAAAACAATGGCTATCAGCTTCCAGCATACTTCAAAACGTCTTCTTTTTTATTCAATAAAAAAGCAAGAAACTCAACAGGTTTGAAAGCAGTGCATGTGAGTAAATGATGGCAGAGTTTTTATTTTGCGTGAACTATCCCCTTTAAATGTGAATTCTTGTTTACTTTCATAAATTCTCTCTTAAATAACGGCGTCTGTTTCGTTTCCTGCCCCTCCTGTCTAGTTTTGTCATTTCTCTTGTCTGTCTGTTTCTCGGTTCCTCCACGGGTGCGTGATCTGCTGGAGTGCCCATGTGTGTGTGTGTGTGCGCGAGTACTTCTTTTTATATCCCAATGGGGACTTATACCTGAATGCACCAAGCCTCATGAGGACTTGTGTCAATGTGGGGACCAAAATTGACTAATCATCTTTATAAATACCATATGTATATACATAATATAACAAAATATATTTATATATACATAGTAAAGTATTTTGAAAATGTAAAATGCAGATTGTTTCCAGTGAGGGTTGGAGAATATGTGGTTTATATAGTAGAAACATCATCATGTGTATGAGAGTCCCCACTGGGAAATAGGAACAAGTCTGTGTGTGTGTAGGGGTGGATTTAACCATTAAGCAAGGCAAGCGGCTGCTGAGGGCCCCAGGAAATCTGGGGGCCCCCAATTAATACAGAGAAGTTTGATTATAACATAGTTTTCTATCATATTTTGTGTGGTCTAATACACAATTTCAACGTAATTAATACATCTATGCAAATGTGACCCCTCAGATCAGATTTTAAAAACAAAAAAGTTCATTAAATTTATTCATTTTAAGAAAATACATAATTTAAAATGTAGAGATTGCATTAAGATAAAATATAGATTGAGTGATGTGAACAAATCACAGCAGAATAAATAATAACAGTACAAAGGGTGCATATGAGGACTGTTGGACCCCATGGCTGGAATTGCCTAGGGCCCCCAAATCACTAAATCCACCCCTGTGTGTGTGTGTGTGTGTGTGGAGGAGGGAGGGGGTGTTCTGGGGACACACGCGCGCATGGCGGGAGCGCGCGCGACAGCTGCCGCGCGGACAAAAGAAATCAGAGTCCAGCACGAGCCCATAAAACACTGTCTCGAGCCATTGTTTACCAGCGCACGAGAACAACAGGACAAGCCCTCCTCCTCCTCACCCTCCCTCCATTCACTCGCAGATCGCTTTCCTCCAGACTCCACACACACAATGCAACTCAATCAACATCAGGGACAAGACCGAAAAACAACCACTAAAGTTCTGAAATCATGTGCTTATAGTTTCATAAAGTTGTAAAGAAGTTTCCCAACTTCAGCGTGAAGACATTGAGTTGCTTTTTTAGGTCATGTGAATCATTGCAATAACAGAAACTGTGAGGTTAGAGAACTTTAAATAAGTTTAAAGTGAGAGTTTGCTAAATAATAAACGTTAACAGAAATCCAGCAGTCAAGCAATACATTATTAATATAATCACTAATAATTTATCAAAGTGAGAGAGGGGCTGGTGCATTAATATCTTCCTGTTGCAGTTGGTTTTAATAAAAAAAATTAATTAAATTAATTTAGTATTAAATTAATAGTTTTTCAACAGTTTAGATTGATGCTTTGGCACAAACCCATGCAAAAACTAAAACAAAGTATATGCCATAAAATAAATGTGAGGCAAATAATATTTGGTTTATCCTAATATTAAACTATTCTGTGCAACAAGTGACGCTCAAAGCGCAAGTTGTGCAAAAACATCATTCACGTTAGCCAGCAAAACCTCTCCAAATGAATTAATAATGCACAAAACAAAGTTTATAAGCATGTGAATTGAAGCATCCTTGTTAGAGTAGTGTTAAACTGTTACCTTGTGCCACCGTCGCGAGCGATGCTGCAGTCAGTAGCGTTAATTTCACCAAGAAACGGTTCATAACTCCGCCTCGGCGTTACAACTTCTTTAAAATCCTCCCAGAAGCTCTCATAGATCCCCAGAAGTCTTCTTTAAATCTCCAGAAAGTGCAGAAGAGTTCGAATAAATATCCTTGCTAGTTAATAAATAAATCCCAGCGTTTCTCAGGAGCGTCTTCTCTTGGCTGCTGCTCGTGGGAAACTCTCGCTTGATTCTGTGTGTGTGTGTGTGTGTGTGTGTGCGGCGCGCGTGAGGGTGCGCGTGCGCGTGCGCTGACGTCACTGTCGCGTGGGACTCTGAACGGGGAACGCGCGCGCCTCAATAACGTCTTCTCACGCTCGGGACGGAAACTAAATAGTAACCATCCGCGCAGGTACTGACGGGGAGATTTCCTGCAAATTAATGCCAATCTCAAAGAGAAAAAAGAAAAGAGCGAACACTCCCCTACACAATTTAGTTTCACCGCAAGGGAAGGGGGGAGAAAACTTTCTCACACTTTCTTCCCAGAGTAAATGTGGGATATGCAGGTTTATTCCTGTCCCATGTTGAGGATTGAGGAGGGACTAGGGCGGATCACTGCTTTCTGCTGGCGCCAGTTCTGGCCGGTTGAGAAGAGGGGGGCCCTCATTAACAAATCAAGAGCCAGTGCTGAAAGTGTGCTTCTTTTGTCCACTCAGTACTAAAGGAGGGAACTGTTCTTGCTGTGCACACCACCAGCTAAAAGCTGACATGTTTTTAAAGTAGCTTACAAGTTAGCAAAAAATATAGTGTAAGATGGATTTGGTAGCTGTTTTGATCTGAATGACGTTAGAAAAATGTTGGAGAAACATTAGGGGAGCATTTAGTTTCATTAGGGATCTGAACAACTGGAAACTAAGTGAGTAATTCATTATTTAATTTTCTTTTCAGTTTAGTCCCTTCATTAACCAGGGGTTGCCACAGCAGAATGAACCACCAACTTATCCAGCACATGTTTTACAGAATGGATGCCTTTCCAACTGCAACCCATTACTGTGAAATATCCATACACACTCATTCACTATGGACAATTTAGCCTACTCAATTCACCTGTACCACATGTCTTTGGACTTGTGTGGGAAACCGGAGCACCCAGAGGAAACCCACGCCAACACGGGGAGAACATGCAAACTCCACACAGAAATGCCAACTCACCCAGCTGAGGCTCAAACTAGCGTCCTTCTTGCTTTGAGGCGACAGCACCACCCACTGCGCCACCATGTCACCCAGTGAGTAATTTAACATGAAATGAAAACATTTCAGAAAGCAACCATAGGAGCTTATTTCCACCATTGAATAATAGTTCAAAAAGCTACAAATGCAGTTATGTTCATTACAGTTCTGACGCTTTCTTGTACATTTCACAATTTTGACTTTTTTCTCAGAATGGCCACAATGTACAGGTTGAAGACAAAATTATATATATATTTTTTTCAAATATCACTGTCAGAAATGCTGGGTTCCAGACAATCGATTAGTGTAGGGACAACATAAAGGAATTAATTAACTTATTAGTTTTTACAAATTTAAGTAGATTAAAAATAAAACAATTAAGTTGTCCCAAAAAATGAAATCTAAAGAATTGTGTTTCAGCTCATTTTAAATAAGTAGTTTGAACAAACAGCAAACGTCATCTTTTTGAGTGATGTTAAAAGAGATGTTAACCTTTTCACAGTATTTACTATATTATATTTTTCTTCTGGGGAAAGTATTTTTCTTTTAGTTTGGCTGGAATCATTTTTTTCCCCCAAAAACGTAAAAACTGCTGAGGTCAATATATTAGCCCCATCAATAAATATATTTTTATAATTGATTTAACTAAATTAGTTAAGCCTTTATATTCAACTTTAAGTGTTATATATTGCAAATTAACAATTATAAAATATATATATATATATATATATATATATATATATATATATATATATATATATATATATATATATATATATTGTTGCAGTCAGATTTATTAGCCCC
This sequence comes from Danio rerio, assembly GCF_052040795.2. NCBI lineage: Eukaryota > Metazoa > Chordata > Actinopteri > Cypriniformes > Danionidae > Danio > Danio rerio. The sequence continues at coordinate 5,453,295 of NC_141041.1, forward strand.
CATTTTTTCCTCCAATTTCTGTTTAACGGAGAGAAGATTTTTTCAACACATTTCTAATTATAATAGTTTTAATAACTCATTTATAATAACTGGTTTATTTTATCTTTTCCATCAATCTAGCTTAAAGTGGATAATAATATTGACCTTAAAATGTTTTTTAAAAACTTAAAAACTGCTTTTATTCTAGCCGAAATAAAACAAATCAGACTTTCTCCAGAAGACATATTGTGAAAATTTCTTTGCTCTGTTAAACATTATTTGGGAAATATATAAAAAAAAGAAAAGAATACCAAAAAGGAGCTAATAATTCTGACTTCAACTTTATATATATTTATATTTATAAAATACATATTTAGGTGTAATATCTTGCAAGTAAATTTGGATTCCATTCTGAAGTGCTCATCCCTATGCCCTAATCCCTTTGGAGGGTCCCTTCCGATTTGAGTGTATGACACCTGTTGAAAGGATAATTTCCCAAAATATCTGTAAGTTGTTTTTTTAAACTCCTTCATTCCAAAGGGCCTTTCGAAGTGGTTAGTTTTAATCACTTCAGTTTGGAATAACACTTTAATATATTCAATATTTTCTCTTTAATTGTAACGCAATTAGATTTTTTATTAATTTACTTGATAAAATGTATAAACCTAATAGAAATGAATTAAAATAAATGAGCGTTTTTGAGAGAAAAAAAAGTCTGAATTACAAGATATAAACTGAACTGTGAGGGGTAAAAGTCAGAAACGTAAGATGTACACATTTACTCTTAAAAAACACACAAGAAATGCATTAGCAAAATCTTTAATGCATTTTTCTCCTTCGGTACAAGTAGTGAAATCCCTTTTTCCTGTTTGTATTTTCGTCCAAGCACCTTGTGTAGTGGTTGAATTGGTCCAGATCTCATTCTTCAAAGACATTGCAAGAAAGTCTGTGAGATCAGCTGCAAGTCAATGTTTAGATGCTTGAAACCCTGTTACTTTTAACCAAATATTACTATTACTGTTTCTACAGCCTGATCTCACGAGGAAACGTAAGTATTTTACGTTTTGTCAGTTTAGTGGCACATTCGGATGAATTCATATGAGTTCAGTCGTACGAAAATGTACGATTTTTAAAAGGAGGCACCCAACCCCACCCCTAACCCTAACTGTCATTGGGTGATGAGCAAATCATACGTAATAGTACAAATTAGATCATAAGAATTCCTACGAAAAAGCCACTAAATCAAAAAGTTACGAATTGCCGTGAGATTGCGTTGGTTTCTCGGATGTCAAACTGTAGAATGGCACCTCCACAATACATTTTGCAAACATTAGCACATTGCTGCTTAGTCATAATCAGATTTTTTTCTCTTCATCTCAGTTGGCATTTCCAACAGTCATCGCTAAGATGATCAATATAAGGATCAATAGTGTCAGAGAAATTCCCCTCAGCGTGACCTATAACCAGACTTTTACTTCTGCTTTAAGGAGACGCCAAAAACTCAGCTGTTTTACACATCATAAAGTATTTTATTTTCAATCTAACAAATTTATCCAGCGGATGTCCTTCCAGCTGCAACCCAGTACTGGAAAACACCCATACACTCTCACATTCACATACACACAGTCATACACTATGAGCAGTTTAGTTCATTCAATTCATCTCAATGTCTTTGGACTGTGGGGGGAACCGGAGCCAATGCAAACATGCAAACTCCACACAGAGATGCCAACTAGCCCAGCTGGAATTCAAACCAGCAACCTTCTTGCTGTGAGGTGATAGTGCTAACCACTGAGCCACTCTACCATCCTAAATGTATTGTTCACGTTAGTAAATCCATTCACCAATACAACCTTACTGTAAAGTGTTTCCCAAATGACTGTGAAAGTATAATTTTTTTACCCTGTTCACTGCAGAGTCTTGCCTGAATGTTCCAGTTCATACCCCATGCAAATACATCGTCATTTTTTTGTGCATCTTCAAATGTGTTAGCTTTTTTCCTCTTTTTTTTGGGCATGAAACGGTTGGTGGTTTCATGGCCTGAGGAGTTATAGTAATGACGCATCATATTTGACAGTATGAGCATGTCTGTGTATGTTGGCCGTGGGAAGCGCGTCAGGGTGGAATCTACAACCGCAGGCCACTGAAAACAAGTTGAATGAGAGGACGACTGAGAGTGTGTGTGTGTGTGCCAATCCTGTAACTGACGACTGTTGCACATGGTTGAGGAGCTCAACATGACAGTCGACTTTCATTATGATTATGTTTGCAACATAAGCTCATTCTGTATACATATCTAGAGATTGCGAATTATGTAGTCAGAGGAACGTATGGGTGCATTTAGTTTTTTAAAAACATGCTGCGGGGCGGTATGACGACGTTCCTTTTCACGCTTACCAGCTGACCGCTTACCTCCATGTGGACGACTTTTCTGCTGTTACCAGTTTGTCCAGTGGAGTTGATGGCGACGACGAGGTTCGAATCCCAAAAAAGATCTTTAAAAGCCAAAAAACAAAATAAACAAGTGAATACCAGGGTGAGGATGTGGTAAAATCTGAAAATGTGGTGAAAATCAGGCTCCAACGAGGGACTTTAGGGAAGTGAGTGGGCGGGTCAGTCGGTGCTTTTAAAAACACTATGGGTTGGGTTTAGGGAAGGCGGTAGGCAGGTCATTCGGTGCTTATAAAAAAACACTGTCAGTTGGGTTTAGGAAAGTTGGTGGGCGGGTAAACCAATGCTTTTGAAGACACTATCGTTTAGGGAATTCGGTGGGCGGGTTAATCGGTTGGTTAGGGTTAGGGTCAACCAGTGCTTTAGAAAGCAATATTGGTTGGGTTTAGGGAAGGTGGTGGGCTGGTCAATCGGTGCTTTTGAAAACACTGTCGGTTGGGTTTAGGGAAGTGGGTGGGTCATTCGGTGCTTTTGAAAACACTGTCGGTTGGGTTCAGGGAAAGTGGTGGGCGGGTCAATCGGTGCTTTTAAAAACAATATTGGCTGGGTTCAGGGAAAGTGGTGGGCGGGTCAATCGGTGCTTTTGAAAACACTGTCGGTTGGGTTTAGGGAAGTGGGTGGGCGGGTCAATCGGTGCTTTTAAAAACAATATTGGCTGGGTTCAGGGAAAGTGGTGGGCGGGTCAATCGGTGCTTTTGAAAACACTGTCGGTTGGGTTTAGGGAAGTGGGTGGGCGGGTCAATCAGTGTTTTTAAAAACAATATTGGTTGGGTTCAGGGAAGGTGGTGGGCGGGTCAATCGGTGCTTTTGAAAACACCATCGGTTGGGTTTAGGGAAGATAAAATAAATAAATAAATAAATATTTAACATTTGTTTAAAATTGTCAGTATCTTATCCTATCTTATCTTATCTTTTCTTTTCTTTTCTTTTCTTTTCTTTTCTTTTCTTATCTTTTCTTTTCTTTTCTTTTCTTTTCTTTTCTTTTCTTTTCTTTTCTTATCTTATCTTATCTTATCTTTCTTAAACAAAGAAAACAATTGTATATAAATAAATACTTAACGATAATTCACAATTTCATCAAAAATGACCAATATCTTATATAGACTCAGATAAATAAATACATATTTAATTAATTAATTATTTCCTATAAGTTTAATTAACATTATTACTTGAGAAAAAGAGACCTTAAACTAAAAGCTAATTTAAAGGTTGATTTCATATCCTTATTCCAGTGCAATTTATAAGTGAATTTTACTACCCATATAAAATCTAAGCTTATCCTGATCAACTTCAAGATTCTGTATTGATTTTATTCACTGTAATAAATGCTGGGTTCCACACAATTGATTTGTGTTGGGACAACATGAAATAATTAATTTAAACTATTAGTTTTTACAAATTAAAGTGAATTGAACAATACACAAAACAAGTTAGGGCCTACTCACACTATGCCATCCGTACCGTGCCCAGGCCCGTTTCCCGGATCGTTTGAGAAGTGTGAGTGCGCTGAATCGGACTCAAGCACAGTTCACTTGGCCGACCCTGGCCCGGTTGGAAGAGGTGTACCTGAGCGCGGTACACTTGGGCTTTGTACGCTTGTGTGTGAGTGCAAAATGCGCCAAAGCTCGAAACTGAAAACGAGACATGACTTTTAAGGGACTGTTTCATATGATTTATTAATCATTCTTACTGTTCAGTGAACGCAAACTGTCATTTACTAAAGACGAGAACTCCTCACTGCACGACAGCTGCACCTTCAGCAGACCTCCTCATTCCTGCAGCACGAGGGCTTTATGATTGTTTATGAGCGCCAAAAGTGGCGGATCTGTTCTGCGAAATATCTGACTGCGTGTCCCCAAATCCCTAAGGACTGTTTGGCGAAATATTTGACGGCATATCAAACGACTGAAACGATATAACTAGAGGAATCTCCACTGTGCTGCGTGAGAGATGAGAGAGCGCTTCTCACTGAACAACCCAGCAGCGATGATGTAAGCGTGCCGAAGCCCGTTTGTGGTGTGAGCGCGGGCCGCCGGGGGAGACGGGAGGGGGGACAAGCGTGCTTTGGCCCGGTTCGAGGCAACTGTACCTAGCGTGAGTACGGCCTAAGACCCCAGAAAACCATGCAATTGTTCAACAGCCACACAGTTTAACCTAGGAACTACAATAAACAACAGCAACAACAAACAATATCCTAGTCATCACCTTGCAACCACACACTGCCTGGCATTACAAACACTGTGAAGGATGCAGAGTTCCATGCAATTCATTCATGATGTCCCGAACCAAATCGATTACCTTAGTTGAACAAATTTAAGTGGTTTGAACATTAAACAATTCAGTTGCCCCCCAAAAAACCTCAAGAATTGTGTTGTTTCAGCTCATTTTAAATAAGTAATTTAAACAAACAATGCCATTTTTAAAATGCTTATAATGTTTGTCCTTTGGAAAAATGTGTGGACATAAGAACACATGTTCAATGGACTTTATTGTGTTTGTCGGACTTGAGATGCTTTTGCGCAAAGCAGCAGAGCAGAATAGTCAGGTTAACTTGCCCTTAACATGTCCTGATCAAAGAATGAATGAGTGCAGGACGATAATCAGCTGCTGAATCTCACACATCCACACTGTGAACGAGTCCTCGCTTGCAGCCCTCATGCATCTGTGTGCTCCTCCTCCTCAATAATACAGCTTTATTTGCATTTGTAAAGCTGATGACAGACACAAAACCCCCACTGGAGAAATGGCAGATCTGAGCGGAGCATGCCTGTACGGTTCACCCTACAGTTAATGTGTAAACACAGCACAAATCTGCCCGCAGTCTTTACAAACAACACCGTTCACTAAATAATGTTGTAAGATCATTCTGCTAACGTTCCCATTGTGTTGTGACAACATCATCCGAATGTGCGATTGTTTGAAAAGGCTTCGGAATATTACACGCATTAACGGAATGTTCCATTTTAGAATGTTTCTAGAATCCTTGAGTGAGCAAATGTACTCTGTGATGTTTTAAAATTAACAAAAGGTGTTTGAACGTCTCTCCATTAAACAATGTGGCGCAATACGAGTGAGTGTTGCGCTGATCTGAAAATAGCAACAAATCACGCCAAAACCATCTTGCACCATACTGCGAATGGTTTTGTATTTAGAATGCAAAATGTCAAAATGACTTTTGCGTCAAGCTAAAACTAGCAAACAACAATTGCGTCGCGCCACATTGCACCGGGTGTATGATAGGGCCCCTTTACTTGCATAAATAAATAAATGAATAATTAACTAATTTTAACTGTAAACTATTTAATTATTTGTTTTCTGTTTACCAAGACTGTATTTATAAAACATGCATTAAATTGTGACTATTAATATTGTGAAATAACTTTTTCTATTTGAACTAAAATGCTAAATATTTATTTTTTTATTATCAGTGTTACAATCAGTTCATAGAACATTTATACAAAAACTGATGAATATATACCAATAAAAAGAAAAAATATTTAAGAATTTAGAATTTCAGAATGTTAATCCTAAAAATATCCATAAATTAGCAGTTTTCCATATTTTGTTATTTGTGTTTTTATTTTTCTCTGTTTATTTATGCTTTTGAGTTGCATTATTAGATCTTCATCTTTCTTCCAGCAACTTTTAAACTTAAAAAGTTCTACAAAGTGACATTTATAACCGTTTTTAATTGTTTAAAGTTATATATTGTCTGGGTAAATGTTATATATTATGCTATAAAACCCTTTGAAATAAACTGCCAGTATAGTTTTTACATATTAGTTCACACACTCATTCTCCATTGGAGAAACGGTCGTGCCCAACTGTGCCTGATTTCTCTCGAGGTTTTTTTAATTATTCACTTTCGCCAATCAAAGTTTTTCCTCGGCGCTGTCCCCACTGGCTTGCATGGTTCAGGATCTGTAGAGCTGTGCATCGATGGATTTGCTCTTCAATGTTTGGACTCTCAGTAGTGATTATTAAACCACACTGAACTGAGCTAAACTGAACTGAACTTAAACACTGAAAACCGAACTGAAACTGTTTCAATTCACTATGATCTTCTATGTGAAGCTGCTTTGACACAATCTACATTGTAAAAGCGCTATACAAATGAAGATGAATTGAATTTCTCTGTATATTATTTCTTAAACATTATATTATTAAAAATGATGAGATCTAAAATGTCTATAAAAGTCACTTTGTTAAACTGTAGAGTTGAATTTTCAACATCAAAAGAGGCCAAACAAAAGATCAAGCTCTCATAATGCAATTCACAACCGTAAATAAACAGAAAACACTTGTGAATCACAAAATAGCGAACCTGCTAACGAACAGATATTGTTTACACTGCAGAAATCTTTAACCATTCAGGAAAGATGTTTACTCCTCACAGTTCTGAAGTGATTCCCAGTCCGCTGTGTAAATGTTTGCTGGTGAGAATGGAGACGCTTCCAGCTTGATGGCAGGAAACAAGCTCAATTCACACCGAAGAGAGAGAACGGAGACGTGAACGGCTGAAAGAGTGACTGTAAAAACTGACGCTCACATCCCCAATGCCTTTACAGACTCTCAGAGCGATCATGAAGAGCAGAATCATCCATAATGACCACAATTATCACATAAACCTTATTTAGGACTTAAAAAAAGTCTGAAATATCCTGTAAACACTCTCAAAATGACTTTTTGCTGCTTGTTTAAACTACCTATTCAAAACAACACAGTTTTAAAGGTTGAAGCAACACTTGAGTACTTTTTAATTTTTTTTTTTTATAGATTTTAACAGATTTGTGTGTGTTGAGCATCAGTTAAGACCATGTTAGCACTTGTCAGCTTTAATTGTGGGGAAAACTGGGTCATTTTGAGCTTTTGTCAGCAAATTTCAGCTTCCGGGTTGAAAATGATTTTTGGGGCGGATCAAAATCGGCGACGTAGCGCAAAACTGCAAGTGACGTTTAGACACATCTCCGTGCTGCTGTGTTAGTCTAAATCCTGTAGATAACCAGCAGGGCTAATGGTTAAAATACAGTCTGCATTCAAACCCAGGGATTGAGGGAGAAGTCCTCATTTATAGTGTTTACATGAACACGATTATCTTTAGAATTATATAAATTGTGCTTATCTGTATATGAAATTACGAATAACAAATGTAGCAGGGCATTATTTTTTTTTATTCCTTTGCAATTCAACTTTGTAAACTATTAAGTCATGCGTTTGTGTCTCATTTTGTGAGCTAACTGACAACAGTTGTTCGCTTCCCTCCTTCTCCCCTGCTGGCCACGCCCACTCCTGCCCTCCCCTCACAATAGACATAGAAAAGACTACTGCAAACTCATCTGAACGCAAATCAGATTTTTTTTTTTTTTTGCCAATTTTTTAAAGCTGTTATTTTAAAGCACGCACACACACGTTTATCAATGCTGGAATCACCTGATAACCTCCTCAGACAGGTAAACAACTGTGTGTTTGTTTGAGTGTGTATATAAAGATCTCATATTTCAGCAGTCTCAGCATTTATCGCCGAGCAGCCTCTGAATATCTCACAGATCTTGCTCTCAGATCAGTGGCCAAAGATTCTCTTCAGGTCTGGTCTGGTCTGGTCTTCTCAGGTCTCTGAATATAACTTTATTCGGAGCAGAGGTCGAAGTCCCATAATGCAATTCAAAATCCCTATAATGCATAAATGCAAGAAACAAGCAACAAAAAACAAGAGTAAATTAATATTTTTTACTAAAATTTTTATACACTCAGAATTTTTTTTTGCTGCTTGTTCAAACTACTTATTTCAAATGAGCTGAATCAACACAGTTCTTGAGTTCTTTAGGGACAACTTAATTGTTTAATGTTCGATCCACTTAAATTTGGAAAAACAATTAAGTTAACTTAATCGATTTGAGTTGGGCCATCATGAAGGAATTGTGTGGAACTCAGCATTTATTAACAGTGTAAGGTAAGTGGTTGCAAACAATGTTTATGGGCTGAATTTAAACAAACAAAATAAGTTGAGCATTACTAAATTTAATTTGTTTGCTTAAATTCAGCCCATATAAATTATTTGCAACCACTTACCTTAAAAAAAGTAGTAAATGCAAAGAATAATTTTTTTCAGTGTATACTACCTGACAAAAGTCTTGTCGTTGGTTCCACTTATAAGAGCAACAAATAATAACTTGACTTCTAGTTGATCATTTGGAAAAGTGGCAAAAAGTGGATTTTTCAGATGGATCATCTGTTGAGCTGCATCCCAATCATCACAATACTGCAGAAGACCTACTGGAACCCGCATGGACCCAAGATTCTCACAGAAATCAGTCAAGTTTGGTGAAGGAAAAATCATGGTTTGGGTTTACATTCAGTATGGGGGTGTGCGAGGGATCTGCAGAGTGGATGGCAACATCAACAGCCTGAGATATCAAGACATTTGTGCTGCCCGTTACATCACAAACCACAGGAGAGGGACAATTCTTCAGCAGGATAGCGCTCCTTCTCATACTTCAGCCTCCACAACAAAGCTCCAGAAAGCAAAGAAGGTCAAAGTGCTCCAGGATTGGCCAGCCCAGTCACCAGATATGAACATTATTGAGCATGTCTGGGGTAAGATGAAGGAGGAGGCATTGAAGATGAACCCAAAGAATCTTGATGAACTCTGGGAGTCCTGCAGGAACGCTTTCTTTGCCATTCCAGATGACTTTATTAATCAGTGATTTGAGTCAGTGCAGAGATGTATGATGCAGTCCTCCAAGCTCATGATGGAGTCAGACACAATATTCATTCTGTCTCCACTGCAGCATGACTTTATATTCTATACTGGACATTACTTCTGTTCTGTGACAAGACTTTTGTCTAAGCAAAGTCAGACCTTACTGTCCTACTTAAAGATTTAAAAATCAAGGCATGATCATATTTTATTTTGGTCAAATAAGCGTAAACTAGAGGTTTTTGCCTTTCGTATAAGCCACTTCTGATACCAAATGATCTACTAGATGTCAAGGTATTATTTGTTGTTCCTGAAACTTGGATAGGCGACAAGACTTTTATCAGGCAGTGTATGCCGTGCACTGTGTGAATGTAAATGAGTGAGAGTGAGCAGTGAAATGTTATATGATGGACGCAAGAAAGCAGATGAAGAAAGAGAGAGTAAAGATAGAAGGCAGAGGATGAAGAGAGAGAGAGAGAGGTCAGACACACACACTAGTTCACTACACAGCAAATTTCTGGAGTTGAAATATTAGGAGTTGGGCAAAAAAGTGTGAAAGAGTTAATTTTTTTGAGTTTATTTTTAAACTTTAACACAATTTTGTGTTATGGATTACCCCTTGCTGTGTTATATTCTGGAGTTCATTCTCTGGTGTTCAGAAACGTGCTTTAACTCCTTACTGGAGTTAAATTTTTTGATAAAGTCCGCCATTACACAACTCTGCCGAGCAGCACATGAGAACTGGAGTTATGTTCTTCGTTGTGAGGTAGGTAAAAGTGCATTGTTATACAATTCTAAAAGCTTTTTCTAAATGTTGGATGTTTTGTAGCAGAAGTGTGTTTTGCTGTAACTGTTTCATTTTGTACTGTGAGGCTAGTGACTGCATGTGGCTAACTTAGCATAGCATGTTAGCTTTTCCAATGTGGCTGTTTTGTGCAGTTTTTAAAAAAATGTTGTGGATGTGAACAAGCTAACACTAGCTAATAATCTTTTCTTCCCCTGTGTTTCTAAAAATGTGTGTTCTGCTGTCAAAAAGAAGTGGTAGGCCTACTTGATCAGATGGAGAAACCTGCTGTTCACATTTCAAATAGGCTAACTTACACAACGAGGTAATGTCATTATCTTTTATCCAGCAATAGAGCTTTATGTCTGTAAGATTTAATATGTGTAATATTGCTCATGAAATGTTTTGGATTGTATCATGATTTAGTCGTGACCGTGAGAGTATGCTGTTTTCAGCTATATTTACATTACATTTTCAATCACACTAACATAAGTTGTTAAATAACATTTATCTTTTTTATTTCAGGCCACGATGCTGATAAAAGTGCAATTTGGAGGCAAGAAAAAATATATTAAACTGGAAGAAGATTGTTTCTTGGATTTTTTCAGTGCGGGTGAGTTTTAGTGTAACAAAGAGTATTTTTTAAAATATATATAATAATAATAATAATAATAATAATAATAATAACAGTCATTTTGAAATTTATTTGATAAATTATACATTGTTGTTATGTTGTAGTCCAGCACAAGTTTGTGATACCAGAGGATACAGCATCGAAAGTCACAGATGACCATGGCATAGAGGTGGATGAGGGTGTATTTCAAGAACTTGCAACAACCAAAGAAACATGTCATCCACACTAATGATGGTAGGTTATTTAAGAACATTTTTATAGATTTTGAAAGTTGGTCTCATGACTCAGAGTGAAAGTGTGCATTTCAGAACCATTTGCTGACACGTGTTGTTGTTGTTTTTTCATCAGATTTGACTGTCCTGCAGCAAGGGGCTGTTGAAGTGCCCTCCTCCCCAAGTCTGACAGATACATTGTCTTTGTCAAGCAGTTTGAGCAGAAGTGATTCTGGATCTCAAATTATTCAACCTTTAATGGGCAGTGTCCAAAAAATGTAAGTTTTTTTTAAACTTCCATATACATAGATATTATACCGTAAACATTACAAAATAACGTTACAAAATGAATGCATTTTAAAGTAAAAAAATAGTATAAACACAGTTATTAGATTAAGTTTTTTTTGTTAAAAAAATATTAATTTTGGTTATCTTTCTAAATACTTTTTTTTTTCTTCGTTTCAGAAAATCGAGCAAATTCTAACTTCAAAGCCAGCAGAGTTGACTGTGATTAAGGAGTATGACAAGATATTTTTTTGCTGCTTCTGATTCCTGTGAAGTTAATTTTATATAATGTAATGTGTTGATTGTCTCATGCAATTTTACTAAGCCATTGGTTTTAGTTGGCACTAGCTGCTAACATATATTAATTGTAAATGTTTTGCTGTTAGATTTAATGCTTTGATGACAATTAATTTCAAAGTGTGTACATCGATGGAAATTCTAAATCTAATGTGTGGATTTGCATGAATAAAAGCAGTAAGTAAAGAGTATTGCATCAGTTCAGTCATTTTCATATATATATATATATATATATATATATATATATATATATATATATATATATATATATATATATATATTGTTTGAAGTACACTTTAACTCTAAAAAGTGTTACATTTTAACATTGGTAAGGAGTTTATATTATACCCAAATGTAAAAGTACTCT
>NC_141041.1:5475000-5515000 GCF_052040795.2 Danio rerio
GTGAGCGTGTGTTTGCATGAGTGTGTTGTGAGTGAATGTGTGTGTATGCATGAGTGTGTGCGCATGTGTATGTGTGTTGTGTATGCGTTTGTGTGTATGTGTGTGTTTTCGTGGTTATGTTAAGTGTGTTTGCGCGAGTGTGCTTTCATGAGTGTGTGTGGTTGTTTACTTGTGTTTGCATGAATGTGCATGCGTGTATGTGTGTGAGTGTGCAAATGTGTTTGTTTGTACGTGTGTGTTTGCGTTAGTGTGTTTTCCTGAGTGTGTTTGTGTAAGTGTGCATGTGTGTTGTGTGTGTTTGGTTGCGTGTGTGTGTGTGATTGCGTGAGTGTGCATGTGTGTTGTGTGTGTTTGGTTGCATGGGTGTGTGTGTGTGTTTGCGTTAGTATGTTTTCCTGAGTGTGTGTTTGTGTAAGTGTGCATATGTGTTGTATATGTGTGTGTTTGTAAGTGTTGTTTATTGTATGTGTGTGTGTTTGTGTGAGTATGTGTGTTTATTTGCGTTAGTGTGTGTATGTGTGTTTGCATAAGTGTGTGTTTGATGTGTCGTGCTTGTGAGTGTGTATGTGTGGGTGTGCATGGGTTTATTTGTACGCGTGTTTGTGTGAGCGTGCATGCATGTTTTTGTTTGTGTGTGTGTGTTGTGTATGCATATGTGTGTGTTAGCATGATTATGTGTTGGGATTAAGTGTGTGTGTGATTGCATGAGTGTGCATGTGTGTTGTGTGTGTTTGGTTGCATGGGTGTGTTTGTGTGTGTGTGTGTTTGCGTTAGTATGTTTTCCTGAGTGTGTGTTTGTGTAAGTGTGCATATGTGTTGTATATGTGTGTGTTTGTGAGTCTTGTTTATTGTATGTGTGTGTGTTTGTGTGAGTATGTGTGTTTATTTGCGTTAGTGTGTGTATGTGTGTTTGCATAAGTGTGTGTTTGATGTGTCGTGCTTGTGAGTGTGTATGTGTGGGTGTGCATGGGTTTATTTGTACGCGTGTTTGCATGAGCGTGCATGCATGTTTTTGTTTGTGTGTGTGTGTTGTGTATGCATATGTGTGTGTTAGCATGATTATGTGTTGGGATTAAGTGTGTGTGTGTGTGATTGCATGAGTGTGCATGTGTGTTGTGTGTGTTTGGTTGCATGGGTGTGTTTGTGTTTGTGTGTGTGTGTGTGTGTGTGTTTGCGTTAGTATGTTTTCCTGAGTGTGTGTTTGTGTAAGTGTGCATATGTGTTGTATATGTGTGTGTTTGTGAGTCTTGTTTATTGTATGTGTGTGTGTTTGTGTGAGTATGTGTGTTTATTTGCGTTAGTGTGTGTATTTGTGTTTGCATAAGTGTGTGTTTGATGTGTCGTGCTTGTGAGTGTGTGCATGGGTTTATCTGTACGCGTGTTTGCGTGAGCGTGCATGTATGTTTTTGTTTGTGTGTGTGTGTGTTGTGTATGCATTTGTGTGTGTTAGCATGATTATGTGTTGGGATTAAGTGTGTGTGTGTGTGCGCGTTGGCACTTGCTCCAATTTTACATGATCACCACTTCAAAGTGGGCACATCGTGCGTCATTATTCTTACACTATTAAACACACACACAAACAAACACACACACACACTGAAGTAAGATGCTTTAAACACTTTAATTTTAAAAAGCACCAAAATCACAAAAATATCTGACGTACAACTCACGCTCTATATAAACACAGCGCACATTATAAACACAATATCAGTTCATTGCACATGTCATTATTACTGGCAGGTAGACATCTGAGTCTAATTTAAACTAAACAAATGTGCACAACACTAATAATATTGGCTAGAATGGAGCTCATACATCATACAGTGACCCCAAAGGTAGGAAAATTCAAATGTCATTGCAATAAAACGCTGCTGATTTTATTATTGTAGAGCATCATTCATTCATTCATTTTCTGTTCGGCTTAGTCCCTTTATTAATCAGGGGTCGCAATGGCGGAATGAACCGCCAACTTATCCAGCATATGTTTGATGCAGCTGATACCCTTCCAGCTGCAACCCATCACTGGGAAACATCCATACATCGTTCATACACATACACAATGGACAATTTAGTTTACCCAATTCACCTGTACCACATGTTTTCAGACTTGTGGGGGAAACCGGAGCACCCGAAGGAAGCCCATGCGAATGCGGTGAGAACATGCAAACTCCACATGGTAATGGCAACTGACCCAGCCAGAGCTCGAACCAGCGACCTTCTTGCTGTGAGGCGACTGTGCTGCACTGTAGAGTATTATTAAAGCATTAATGTCTATTAAATATATTTTGTGAATATCTGGCTTTCATTTCTAATGTTTTCCAACTTTAAAGTCGTGATTTTGTTGCACTTTTACTCGTTCTTAATCATGTCGAATATTATATATATTTAATGAAATATACACAGTGCTCAGCATATCTGAGTACACCCCTCATTTTTAATAGGAAGCTCTACAATATTATATTTGTGCATATACATTAGATTAGTCAGTTCTGAAGCCATATCTGGAGCTCATCTTACAAAATAACTCACGATATAAAATCCCAAAACTAGTACAGGCAAACTGATATGTTATAGAAAAATATTAAATACAAATTTTGAAAAAAGAGAAAAATCAAGAGAAGCAAAAAATTAAGAAATTTTGTAGGTTGTAATATTTTTTGTAATATTTTGCTGGAATTTAATTGTTTTATCTTTCAATTTCTAAATATGTCTGGTGACTAAAATATTATTCTAATAAATATATCTGTTTAAGAAATCTGTCTACAAATACATTGCCTATATTCACTGAGAAATGGATCAAAATATTCATTTTCAAAATGGGGTGTTCTCAATTATGCTGAGCACTGTATATATTATTATTATATTAAATATGTTAACATTTATTTGGTTTTCATTTCTTACTATTGTTTTTACTTTAATGTGTTGCACTTTAATTAGTTCCTATTTTTTTTTAACATAATATATTATCATATATAGTGCTGGGTAAAAATTAATCGCGATTAATCACACCTAAAATGAAAAGTCTGTCTTGACAATTTAAGTGTACTATATATGTTTTATATATAATAACACTATCTGACAAAAGTCTTGCTGTCTAAGTTTTAAGAACAGCAAATAATGACTTGTATTTGATCATTTGGTTTCAGAAGTGGCTCATATGAAAAGCAAAGGCCTCTAGATTACACTTATTTTAGCAAAATAAAATATGATCATGCCTATATTTAATTAGGACAGTAAGGTCTGACTTTGCTTGGACAAAAATCTTGTCTCTTAACAGAAGTAATGTCCAGTATAGAATATAAAGTCCTGCTGCAGTGGAGACAGAATGAATATTGTGTCTGACTCCATCATGAGCTTGGAGGACTGCATCCATACATCTCTGCACTGACTCAAATCACTGATTAATAAAGTCATCTGGAATGGCAAAGAAAGCGTTCCTGCAGGACTCCCAGAGTTCATCAAGATTCTTTGGTTCATCTATGCCTCCTCCTTTATCTTACCCCAGACATGCTCAAGAATGTTCATATCTAGTGACTGGGCTGACCAATCCTGGAGCACCTTGACCTTCTTTGCTTTTAGGAGCTTTGATGTGGATGATGAAGTATGAGCAGAAGCGTTATCTTGCTGAAGGATTTGTCCTCTCCTCTGTGTAATGTAATGGGCAGCACAAATGTCTTGATACCTCAGGCTGTTGATGTTGATCATCCACTCTGCAGATCTCTCACACTCCCCCATACTGAATGTAACCTCAAACCATGATTTCTCCTTCACCAAACTTGACTGATTTCTTGAGAATCTTGGGTTCATGCAAGTTCCAGTAGGTCTTCTGCAGTATTTGTGATGGTTGGGATGCAGATCAACAGATGATTCAACAGAAAAATCAACCTTTTACCACTTTTCCAAATGATCAACTAAAAGTCAAGTTAATATTTGTTGCTCTTACAACTGGGATCAATGACAAGACTTTTATCAGGTAGTATAAACACATGCATGCATATATTTTTGAAAATGTATATCTTTAGATATTATATATGTATACTTTTTAAAATATTTTACAAAGGATGTTTAACAGAGCAAGGGAATTTTCACAGTATGTCTGTTAATATTTTTTCTCCTGGAGAAAGTCTTATTTGTTTTATTTCAGCTAGAATAAAAGCAGTTTTAAATTTTTTAAACATAATTTTAGGGACAAAATTATTATATTTTTTTCTCAATGGTCTACAGAACAAACCATCTTTAAACAATAACTTGCCTAATTCCCCTAACCTGCCTAGTTAACCAAGTTAATCTAGTTAAGCGTTTAAATGTCATTTTAAGCTGTATAGAAGTGTCTTGAAAATATCTAGTCAAATATTATTTACTGTCATTATGGCAAAGATAAAACAAATCAGTTATTAGAGCTGAGTTATTAAAACTATTATGTTTAGAAATGTGTCAATAAAATCTTCTCTCCATTAAACAGAAATTGGGGAAAAAATAAATAAGCGGTCTAATAATTCAAGGGGGCTTCAACTGTATATATATAACTGTATATACACCCACATATGTCAAACTTTTCATTTTTATTTTGGATGCCCTTAATTGAAATGAATCTTTGCAGCACTAAATATATATAAAATAAAACAGTTGATATAAAACACATACTTTTACATTATATTAGTTAACATTTAAAGTAAATTACAATAACTGAATCCTTTGCTCTTGCAGTGGCTTTAAGTGTCTTATTTTGTGCATGTTTCTTTAAAATGAACGCTACTGGGTTTGACATTTTGTTTTCTAAAGCAATGACATTCGTGCATACGTTTTGCGGCCACTGTACAGAATTAGAACTGGGTTCGCAATCCTCATTAATGCAAAACACTGTAAGGCAATAAACATGAAACACAAGTCGCACACCTCCATTAAAACTATAAGAACCTGAATCTCCTAAGCACAAAGCTAATCTGTAAACATGATCTCAAAGGTTTTATTTTTCTGCTGACATCAGCGCCCTCTAGTGTCTGATCTACAACAGCACACATTTCACATTCTCATCATCAGGATCTCTTTCTGACCCTACAGGTAAATTGAGCATGTAAAATTAAAGGGATAGTTCAATCAAAAATAGAAATTTAGTCACTATTTATTCACTTTCGAGTGGTTATAAACCTTTATGAGTTTCTGTATTCTGTTAAACACTAAAGCAGATATATATAGAGAGCTGGATACCATCTTTGACTTCCATGGTAAGAATTACTATGGAAGTCAATGGTTACTGGTTTTCAGCATTTTTCAAAATATCTTCTTTAGTGTTTAACAGAAGAAAGAAAGTCATAAACATTTGAAGCGTGAGCAAATGATGACAGCTTTTTCCTTTTTGGGTGAACTATCTCTTTATTTGACAATATTTTATTTAAAATTATTCGCCCTACTGTGAATATCTAAAACATATCTAGTCAAATATTATGTGCTGTCATCATGGCAAAGATAAAAAATATCAGGTCTTAGAAATGAGTTATTAAAACTATAATGTTTAGAAATGTGTTGAAGAAAATCTTCTCTCCTTTAAATAGAAACTGGGAAACACATACAGGGGGCTAATAATTCTGACCTTAACTGTATGTATTTATATGCAGTGTTTAGACTAATGTATCACTAATATTGAATTTGAAGTTATAGCTTATTTGTGCCTACATTAGCTTATATCACTCGTTGTAATCCATGGCTTTAAATCTTCTTTAGTAAATGATCTAGTTCTCCGTCTGACCGGTTTAATCTAGTTGAGTTCTGGTGTGTCTGTGGTGGAGCGGCAGCGGCGCTTCTGTCCAGGCGGAGCTTCAGGTACGTGAGCCAGTGGATCCGGACGAATCAAAAACCTGCAGAAGATAATGAGTGAAGTTTAGATTGTAATTCTTGGCATGGAAATATCTGTGTGTGCACCGTAAAACAATCTCTTTTAGTTGAATTAACTCATCTTTGCTAGTCATCTCAACTTTGCCTAATTATAATAATTAACCTAATTAAGCCTTTAAATGTCACCTTACGCTGAATACTAGCACTGAAACATATCTAGGCAAATACGTTAGATTTAATATGTTATTATTAAGCTTATTTATTATAAAATATATGGTATATCTAGCTGTCGAAAAAGCCAGATCCCATGAGTTCAATGCTATGAGATTGGTTTACCTAATATTTAGGGGCAAAATTACTAATAAAATTAATAGATAACTTAAAAAGAATCCACATTGGATTTACTGATATTATTACATAAATCTTATTCTTATTTGTTTCATTTTTGTTCAACTAACAAGAATTAACCACAAAGTTTATTAGCTCAATTATGTTAAAAGTATGAAATCCAAACGAAGGGAAACTTTATATGCAATCAGAGTACATGCATCCTATTCGCTAGGCCTAAATCTTTGTTGGAGTGAAGTATCCTGCAAAATATAAAGTAAAATCTGATGTTCTGTCGTCATCATGGGAAAAACAAAAGAAATTAGTTAATAAAAAATATTGTTTGAAAATGTGTTGAAATTAATCTGATCTCCGTTAAACAACACTGAATTATTTGAAAATGAATAAAAATAATTTTATTTTCTCCTTCTATGTAAACCTGACACGCAATAAATGTGACCAAATGTCCTCATAAAAACAATTAAACCTAAAAAGGCCTACAGTTTAAGCACTTAAGTGATGGTCTTCTTGCACAGATGCAACAAGGGACAAATGTTTGATTTTGAGGAATAGTTTAGGCAAAATGTACACCCACTGGCCACTTTATCAGGTACTCTCCAACTGCCAGATAAAGCAAATTTCTAATCCGCCAATCACATGGCAACAACTCGATGCATTTTTGCATGTAGACATGGTCAAGACGATTTGCTGTAGTTCAAACCGAACATCAGAATGGGAAGGAAAGGGGATTTAAGTCACTTTGAACATGGCAACCCAGACGGGCTGGTTTGAGTATTTCAGAAACTGCTGATCTACTGGAATTTTCATGCACAACCATCTCTAGGGTTTACAGAAAGTGGTCTGAATAAGAGAAAATATCCAGTGAGCGACAGTTCTGTGGGGACAAATGCCTTGTTGATGCCAGAGGTCAGAGGAGAATGGCCAGACTGGTTCCAGCTAATAGAAAGGCAACAGTAACTCAAATAAGCACTCGTTACAACCGAGGTCTGCAGAAGAGCATCTCTGAACACACAACACGTCCAACCTTGAGGCAGATGGGTTACAGCAGCAGAAGACCCACCGGGTGCCGCTCCTGTCAGCTAAGAATAGGAAACTGAGGCTACAATTCACACAGGCTCACCAAAATTGGAGGATAGAAGATTGAAAAAACGTTGCCTCATCTGATGAGTCTTGATTTCTGCAGTCATATTCGAATGGTAAGGTCAGAATTTGGCATCAACAATATGAAAGCATACTGGTGTGGGGGATGTTTTCTTGGCACACTTTGGGCTTACTAGTATCAATTGATCATTGTGTCATTGCCACAGCCTATCTGAGTATTGTTATTGACCATGTCCATCTCTTTATGACCACAGTGTACTCATCTTCTGATGGCCACTTCCAGCAGGTTAACGCACTCATGTCATAAAGCGTAAATCATCTCAGACTGGTTTCTTGAAGATAACAATGAGTTCACTGTACTCAAATGGCCTCCACAGTCACCAGATCTCAATCCAATAGAGCACCTTTGGGATGTGGTGGAACGGGAGATTCACATCATGGATGTGCAGCCGACAAATCTGCAGCAACTGTGATGCTATCATGTCAATATGGAGCAAAATCTCTGAGGAATATTTCCAGCACCTTGTTGAATCTACGCCATGAAGGATTAAAGCAGTTCTGAAGGCAAAAGTGCGTCCCAACCTGGTACTAGTAAGGTGTACCTAATAAAGTGGCCAGTGAGTGTACACTTCCAGATAATATATTCACTCCCAGGCCATCCATATGATTTTTTTTAGTAACGAAACTGTGGTTCTTGGTTGATTCATAGTCATGCTGACAATTTGAGAGTAAAAAAAAACACATACAGGAAATAAAACATTTATGTTTGTGACTCTAGAATGTCTCCACCGAGCAATTTTGATTTTAAAAGAGATCTAATACACATCCAAACACAGACATCTTTGCTAAAACAAGGCAAAATTTGAGCTGTGAGTCAGAACATTTAAAAAACATCTAACAATAGTCTAAAACAGATAAGAAGAGTCATGAATAATAAGTGAATTACCACACATTTGAAGTCTGTCTATTCATTATTTTTAATACTATTCTTAGGAATAAAAGCCCAAATTTAGCATTATTTTAACTATGACATCTATGTTTGGATGTCTAATAAATGTCTTTTAAACACAAAATCTTGTATTTCTTAAAATCGATTAATATTATCTATTATAATATACTTACGCCTTACAATTCATTTTAAATATGATGCAGCTCATAAGAATATATGCACATGAGTGTATTTGTGTGTTTTGTGTCAGAATGCTTTACATACACGACATCATTGAGCTGCAGCAGTGTGTCGGGGGCGGGGTTTATGAGCACATATGAGATGGAGTTCTGCTGGTCATTCAACTCATCTGCAACAGAGATTGGTGGAAACACCTGTCACTCAAGCAGCATGGGCGTGGCTAAAGTTCCACAGGAAAAGGTGAAGAGCAAGTAGAAATGAAAGTTAATGCCACAATGTAAGACACTGCAAATTGTTATGTGCTATGTTGCATGAGTTAGAGGTCAAACTTAAGGATGTGCTTTTACACATAGGAAGGAATAAGGGATTTAAATCCTCACGGAGTATGAATATGGCTTGCATGAGTTTAAAGGGGACCTATTATGCCACTTTTTCCAAGATGTAAAATAAGATTTGATGTACCTAGAGTGTTTATGTGAAGTTTCAGCTCAAATTAACACACAAATAATGTTTTATAACTCTCTGAAACTGCCCTTTTTTAGGCTTTTATGATAACTGTGCTGCGTGAATGACTGTCACTTTAAATTCAAATGAGATTGTGCTCTTTTCAAAAGAGGGCAGGGCTACACATGCCAATGTGTCAGTATAGTGGCAGATTTAAAATTCAATCTAACAATCTATGCTAATGAGGGAAAGATGGGGACTAGTAGGCGGGGCTTTCCCCTTCTGATGACACGTACAAATGGAGAATGTCAATCAAAGTGTTTTTCTTATCAAGTGTGATTATAAAAGATAGAATTAATTCATTTTTACCATTAGAGACTGGTGATATTCACACACTATTGTCGCACAACAGTCTTTAAACCCCCTATAAAAGTGGTTTTTGCAAAATAGGTCCCCTAAATTAAATAGAGCAAAGGATGACTTTTACCTTGCAAATAGCCCAAATTAACCCGATTCATCACATCACTGGCTGTTAAATTTGTGACATCTTCTAAACCAATGGAAAAAAGTGCAACACAGAAAACAAAGTATTTTTTTAGTCAAAGTTCAAGTCTGGAAACATCATTAATGACATTGTTTTTTCCATAACTATAAATGTAACCACTTATTCAGGATTCCACATAAATTTGTGTGTGCAATAAGTTTTATTTCCCTAATCTCACACAGTCAAGTGAAATATGATATGAGAGAAAAGTAGGACAGGGCTTTATTTTATCCATCAGGAATTTGCAAAAGGAGAGGGTCATGGTGGTTACAGCCTTTTTATCATGCAAAAAATAAACATTTTGAATTGGATAGATCCTCCAGTTTGCTATGTTAGATTAAAAAAGTTCACCCCAAAAAATATTTGATTATAATTTACTCCAACTTTACTTGTTCCAGACTTTTTATAAGTTTCTTTCTTCTTTTGAACACTAATAAAGGTGTTTAGAAAAACACTAGTAACCACTAACATAGTATTTGTTTTCCCGATTAAAGTTTCCCTTATTAAAGTCAATGGTTACAGATTTCCAGCATTTTTCAATTTTTATCTTCTTTTGTGTTCAACCGAAGGAAGAAACTCGTATAGGTTTGAAAGGAACCATTTAAAGTGAGTAAATAGCATAGACTGTAAATAATATGGACGCAGTATCAGTGACGTCACACATAAGTTTCTGAAGAGCGCAAATGACGCTAACAGTGGGCGTGGCCTACAGTTGCCATTTTGTGTTAGTGACGGAGCATTAGCGGAGCTATGGATGCCTGCTAATCAGTGGCGGTTCTAGACCAGAGCAGGGGGGGGGGGGGGGGGGGTTTGGCGGGCAGGGGCCACTTGTACTTTTAGGGGGCACACTTTAACATACATCACAAACTACTTAAACAATTATTAGAAATCATTTTT
Source organism: Danio rerio (assembly GCF_052040795.2). Classification (NCBI taxonomy): domain Eukaryota; kingdom Metazoa; phylum Chordata; class Actinopteri; order Cypriniformes; family Danionidae; genus Danio; species Danio rerio. The sequence goes on from NC_141041.1 coordinate 5,485,296, forward strand.
TTCATGCATAACTCTGTAGTCTAGTTAAGCTAGTTAAATAACTTAAACTCAAAATAATCTTTCATGTTAATTTATTTGACAAGTAAATTTGTATTGTAGGGTAACACGTTTTCTAACATTCAAGTACATCAAGGATTTGTATTTTTGCACATGTAAACTTTACCAGATACAGTTCAAGTCAATTTTTTTGCCCTCACATTAATTTAAAATGATGTTTTCCAAGTGATCTCTAACAAACCAAGGAAATGTTCACAGTTTATTCTAAAAAACAAAAATTATTCAGTCATTATAAGGAGTCATTATAAGTTTTTTTTCTTACAGCTTGTCTTGAATAAAAGCAGTTAAAAAAAAAATGAAATAAAAAATAAAAAATTAAGGTCAGTATTATTAGCCTTCTTAAGAAATATTTACTGTGTATTTTTGATTGTCTACACAACAAACCAGTCATACAGTTAAGTCACTTTAATGTGAATACAACTGTCATTCAAAATAACTAGTCAAATATTATGCACTGTCACCATGGGAAAGACAAAAAAAGTAGCTAGTTATTAGAATAGTTAAACAATTATATTTAAAAATGTGTTGTAAAAAATCCTGTGTTTGAAGACTCGTGCTTTATGTCAGGACTGAAAAAAAAAAAAAATGAAGGCAAAACTAAACGTTGAATATTACTTTTACACAAACGTAACTGAAACTGAAGTTTTATCAACGCGTTACATCCGTTCTCTGGTACTTGCAGACTGTTTGTAAATTCAAGACTGCATTTATTAGCTTAAAATTATGTACACTCAATTTCTGATTAGTAATAGCCTCTGCATAGCCGAGGACTTCCTATATTTAAAGTCTAATATATTCAACAGCGGACGTTTTGATAGTTTTTCACAACATGAACAAGACTGAAGTTAAATTTTTCTTATTACCTGTGTCAATGTGGGGCTTAATTTCTGATGAATGCGGCAAACTGATGCGCGCAGCACCGTCACTGACAAAAGTCAAGGGAAAGCAGAGAGAGGGGGAATGTACGTGACACAGAGAGCATGCGAGAGAGGCCTCAGTCATATCGCAGTCTGCTGCCAATGGCTGATCTCGCTTCTCAGTGGCGTTTTAGTTTTGACACAAACATAAGCCACCAAATTTAGGAGGGCCAAGGGGGGGTAGTGGGGGTAGGATGGGTCAAAGCTTGTTGACAAGGGGGCACCGGCCCCCCCTGGCCCTCCTAGAACCGCCACTGCAGCTAATATTTTGCTTAGATGGGTTTTTTTTGGGGATGAAACTTTTAATACTTCATTACCTGTGACTCGCTTGTGTTTTGACCACATGTACTTGGTTGTGTACTCTATTAATAAAGCGTTAAGTCTTTTAAAAACAGTGCTGTAATACATTGAGCCTCTAAGTATTGTTCTAATGACATTTTTCTACATGAGGAAAACGCAAATTACTTGCAAATACTTTACAAATATAGTCTGTGTTAGTGAATGCAAGGCTATTTATAAAATTTCAATAATAAGACTTTCATTCACTTTGGAAAAGGAGGTCACTTGAATGGTTTGTGAGCACAATAAAGTGCACACAGCATGCCATATTATCTGATAACTGTAAGAAATAATTCCAAAAGGCAATTGACTGTGTGAAGCAAAATAAAACAAAACCAAAAAACAATATATATGCCGAGCTCAGCGGCTAATCAGCCGGAATAAGCTGTGACATGATGGTGACCGGCGAGAACTAGCTGTCACTCAAGTGGCCATGCCCTTATTTATGCAGACCTAATATAACTCAACATAATTGAGTAATAATAAATGATGAGTTATGAAAGAATTCACCCCCTCACAGTTGTCATGAAGGGTAATATTAGCCATATACACCAAAACCATCTGTTGTACCCGGCTGTAAACATGTTTTTATCAGCTGTTAAAATGGCCATTTAGCATAGCACTCAGTGAACTTCTAGAGCCCCCAAAGGCCAGTCCATGAATTGCAATTTCAGTTACTTCCGTAATAACTTCACGAGGGAGAACGGGATGTTGCCGCTTAGTAAATAGTGAGTACATTTCATATTTGGTGAACTATCCCTTTAAAAATAAATAAATTATGCTAATATAATATTAATGAGGAAAGAAGCGTGGCTTACTGTATCCGCCAGTGTGCAGGCCTAAATGCTGCATGCGGTTTCTGACCAGTTCAGTGAGCTCCTCCCGCTCAGAGCGCCGTAACACACCCAGACGCTGCTGGATGGAGCTGAGGGAGGAGTCGCTCCGCTTTACACTCCGCCTACTGAGACGTCTTGTCCAATGCATGCTCTTCTTTCTCAGCAGTGGGTGATCTGATTGGTCGCTGCTTGAGGAGCTCCGGGTGAGGATCTTTGACTCCTCGCCTTTCTCTCTAGTGTCGTTTAAACCGTCTATGCTGACTGAGCTTTGAAGCTGAAGGCAGTGGTAACCATGGAAACACACACAACAATTGAAAATATGAAATACGTCATCTATACACTATACAATATATATATTTAGATGTATTCTGCTTTAACATTATTTCTGTAATATTATCGATACGCAAATGTATAGATGATACAATGCAGTTTGTAAAGTAATATTTTCTTGGTTTCCTTGCAGATATATGAGACACACTAACTTTAAGTTTGATTTGTATTGTAAAACTTTAACAAAAGTTTCATGCATTTAGCTTATGTACTATACTTAAAAAAACATGCATATATTCACTTATTTATTTATTTACTTATTTATTTTATTACAAAATTCCACACAAAAACTGCAAAACCAATTCAGCAGAAGGATGGACAGACAGTCTGATAGATAGATAAATAAATGGATGAGCAGACAGACAGACAGACAGACAGACAGACAGACAGACAGACAGACAGACAGACAGACAGACAGACAGACAGACAGACAGACAGATAGATAGATAGATAGATAGATAGATAGATAGATAGATAGATAGATAGATAGATAGATAGATAGATAGATAGAGACAGACAGATAGATAGACAGACAGACAGACAGACAGACAGACAGACAGAAAAACAGATAGATAGATAGATAGATAGATAGATAGATAGATAGATAGATAGATAGATAGATAGATAGATAGATAGATAGATAGATAGATAGATAGATAGATAGATAGATAGATAGATAGACAGACAGACAGACAGACACAGACTGATAGACAGATACACAGATAGATAGACAGACAGACACAGACTGATAGACAGATACACAGACAGACACATAGATACACAAACAGACAGACAGACAGACAGACAGACAGACAGACAGACAGACAGACAGACAGACAGATAGATAGATAGATAGATAGATAGATAGATAGATAGATAGATAGATAGATAGATAGATAGATAGATAGATAGATAGATAGATAGATAGATAGATAGATAGATAGATAGATAGATAGATAGATAGACTGATAGACAGACAGACAGACAGACAGACAGACAGATAGATAGATAGATAGATAGATAGACAGACAGACAGACAGACAGACAGACAGACAGGCAGACTGACAGACAGACTGATAGACAGATACACAGACAGACACATAGATAGACAAACAGACAGACAGACAGACAGACAGACATGTACCTCAGGTGGTGCGTGTGATTCTGTGCGGTAGATTCCGATGGGAATCTCTGAACTGGATGAGCAGAACTTCTGGAAGAGTCTCCCGTATGTGCGGATCCAGAGATCAGCCTCACATATGTGCATCTACACACATTAATATATTCTTAACAAAGGTGAATAAATACAATATAAATGTAATTGCTAATTATTTGTTCATAATACATTATCTAAGGAAGGCATGTCCACACCCGGTCCTGGAGGGCCGGTGTCCTGGAAAGTTTAGCTTTAACCCTAATCAAACACACCTGAACCAGCTAATCAAGCGCTTACTAGATATACTAGAAACTTCCTGGCAGGTGTGTTGAAGCAAGTTGGAGATAAACTCAGCAGGACACTTGGAGGTAAACTCAGCAGGACACTGGCCCTCCAGGACCGAGTTTGGGCACCCCTGATCTAAGGGAACCTTATTGTAAAGTGTTACTAATATCCCATTGCAGTGAAAAATAAAGCTGCAATAATAATCAGAATGTATTTTTTTTTCTTAATGCTGCAGCCCTAGTCAAAAAGACGTTTTAGAATAACTGTACTTGTCAATGGTTCAACCTATATAGTGCACCATTGGGAAACACAATTGCCTCAAGGAAGTAGTCATCGGGTCTGCAGAAAATAAAAAACACTCACAGCACACAGGTATCCAGATCCAGGTGTGGTGTCCAATCCCAGCAGTAATCTGGCTATGGGGATCATGTAGTCCTTCACAAAACACTCACACACAAAACAAAACACAAAGTAATCATAACATAAATCACAAAGCTGTTTTCAACACTGATGATAATGTTGCTGTTTTTTTCTTGAGCAGCAAATAAGCATATTAGAAAACTTTATGATAGATCATGTGACCCTGAAGACTGTAACAATAATGACGTAACAATACAGAAGATTCAGCCTTGCAGAACAGAAATAAATGAGGTTTGAGGTTATTATAATTAGTAAAAATATTCCAGAAAGCTTTTACTGCAATTTGCTAAAATAAGTGTTATATGTTAAATAAGTCAACATCAATAATATACAAACAAACATATTTGGATTTTTGGAAATATCATAATATGTTTGCAGATATGTAAGAAACATGCTAAGTGAACATTCTTGTTTATCTGAAAAACATTGCAGAAGTCAGATATTCTGCTTTCAGGATGTGTGTTCTGTGCTGGAGTGCCTGTCTTTGCTTTGGTCTCTATTTACAGCCCACTGCCAATTTATCCAATTTTAGTTCAGCACTGCAGGTTGCAGAGGTTAAGAACTTGAGTCACATGACTTGAGTCAAGACTTAAGTGGAAAAATTTTGACTTGAGACTTGCTTGACAAATATTCATTCATTCATTTTCTTGTCGGCTTGGTAACTTTATTAATCTGGGGTCATCACAGCGGAATGAACCGCCAACTTATCCAGCACGTTTTTATGCAGCGGATGCCCTTCCAGCCGCAACTCATCTCTGGGAAACATCCACAAACAATCATTCACACACACTCATACACTATGAACAATTTAGCCTACCCAATTCACCTGTACCACATGTCTTTGGACTGTGGGGGAAACCGGAGCATCCGGAGGAAACCCACACGAACGCAGGGAGAACATGCAAACTCCACACAGAAACATCAGCTGAGCCGAGGATCGAACCAGCGACCCAGCGACCTTCAGTGAGGCAACAGCACTACCTACTGCGCCACTGCTTTACCCCTGCTTGACAAATATATATATAAAAAAGACTTGACTTGTGACTCGAGACTAGACTTGAATTTGTTATTTCGATTGGAGATGCGCTGCTATAGTCCTCAACTACTGTATTTTAATCTAAAAGTTCAGGTAAATCATCAAGGGTGAATGACTTGACAGTTCATCCAAGCTATTACTTGACTTGCTTGAAATAAGTAAAGACTTGACTTGCTTTAGTCTCACATGAATTGACTTGACATGCTTGAGACTTGAAGGTTAAGACTTGACATATGTGGACATGGCCTTACTCCCACCTCTGCTGGATTGTCCTGGAGAAAATTCCTTTAATTCAATTAAAAAGATATTTAAGTTAATTTAATTCTTGAAGACTTCCTCAATACAGTGGGAGAAATAAATATTGAACATGTCAGCATTTTTATCAGAAAACATATTTTTAAAGGTGCCGTTCACCTGATGTTGGTAACAACCAAAAAAATCCATAAATGCAAAGAAAACTAATTAGTTTACAAATGAAGTTCTGTGTAATAAAATGAAATGACAGGGAAAAAGTATTGAACACATGAAGGAAGGGAGGCGTATAAAAGCAGTGAAAGCCCAGACAGCAGCCGAAATCTCTCAGCAGTTGTTCAACAACCCTCTGCCCTTCTATGAGAGGCGTTTTTAAGCTGCCGTCTACAAACAAGCCTTTTATATAAACTATTAAATACAATTCATGACTTTTTCCTTGTTTCTGTGCATTGCTATTACACATAACTCAAATTTTGTTTTATTTTTGTTTGTATTGTTTGGGTTTTTATTAAAATATGGTTTAATTCCATGTCAACAGCTCCTTTAGAAATATTATTTCCAGGAAAAAACATGACGTGTTCAATATTTATTTCCCCTACTGTATATACAGGCACAGCTGAATATGTGACCACCAGAAAACAGCAGCAGCCTCCGAAAAGATAATTATTTTTATTTGCAAACATTACAAATTTACAAAAGTAAATATTAGTTGATCAGCTTATATCAAGATTGTGTCGTCAAATCTGACAACATGTGTATGGGTCAAGTTGGAAGAGGAATAACTGGGTGTCATGGTTCGGTGAGGGGAAAAAGGATCGAGGACCCAAATGCAGAGTGAATGGTTATTTATCATAATAAAATAAAATCAAAGGCAAAATAAACAACCCCGAGGTGGAAAAACATAAGTAATACAAAATGGTAAACAAACTTGGCTGGGCTGGCAATACAGGACTGGAGCACGAACACTAGATGATATAGACGAACTGGCACAGGACAGCAGACATGAGGGGAATATAAACAGAAGTAAATTAACTCACAAACAGATGAACACAATTAACTAATAATGGGTTAACAAGGAGGGTGGGACTAGACAATAGATGGGAGAGCACATGACACAAAGAGACAACACAGGCCATGCGCTCACATAAACACGCAGCCAATGAAAGAACTCATTAACTGTGTGTTCATGACAACATAAACCACGTGCAAAACACAACACCAATAGAAGACTGATCGCAAGACACGAGTACACGAAGAATGAAAGCACTCATCGTGCACTTACACACGCAGCGTGCATGTTTCATCCCAGCGCCGACAGAAACCGAAACCAACTGGACTGAGACGCTGGGAATAAAACACCACGCTGCAGACAGACTAACGTGAACACCCGGACGAGAGAGCGCACCTGCAAACACGCAAAGGCCTCACGCGTCCACATCAAGCAGGGACGCGCACAGTCCATGCGTGTTCACAAATGACGCTCATATAGAGACACACACACACACGACAAAACAAGTGACTAGACAGAGCTAGTGTCTGGACTCTGCCACCAAAACAAGAATTTACAAGACCAGAGTGGCAGAACCCTGACACTGGGCGAATAAAAAAACCCTGTCCAATATTTTGAATTTGGACTGCAATACCTAGATGTTAATCCTACATGCTGCACCTTTAAAGACACGCATTTACCTGGTACAGGAGTGTGTCCAGCATGCTGATACTGAAGACTCGGCCAGCAGCAAAGGGAAGGCGAAACATGAAGGCCAGATTTGAGCCTTTGTCACGTTCCTTCTGTTGATCGAACACACATTTGGCAATATTCCAATTACAAAACTACATTTTTCAATCAGCATATGCAAACATTTTTTGTCTCACCTTCTCTAGTTTGGACAGGGCGAGCGAGTAGCAGTCCTTCGCTCTGAACTGCATGAATCTCATGTTGGACGGGTGAGTCAGTTCTGTGATTATACTGAGACTCGGAAACAACCTGGAGAGACGGTAAACCAGAGTATTGCAATATTATTTACATGTGTGCATTTGGCAGACAGCATTATCCAAAGGGACTTACATTGCATTCAAGTACAATGAATTATGAGTTCATAACACTTACACTCCATCTTACAAGGACTGAATAAGACAAACAATGTCTACCTGTGAATGTATGACAAATCATATTGCACTACTTGTTTTTTTCAACCTTAAATAGCTCCTTTGAACAACATCTTGCACAATATTGTTCTGTCTCATGTAAAAGTACTTGTATAGTCTGTCTTAGTTTATAGTTTAAGTATGTACAGTATGTATAGTTAAACCACCGTTCTCTGTTATGTTGATTATGTATATAGGTTTAGCTTTTACCATCCAGCGTTGTGTTCATATTTATGATTATGTTCATTTATATAGCACACATGTAGTGGAATGACAATGTTATGCTAATTATGTCACTGTTTATTAATGTAATCAAGTGGTTTTTCTCTCACCTGAACATGGTTTGCACATTGACGATGGTTTTAGCGTCAGCCATATAGTCTTCCTCTGCACTCATCGTGCTTTCTTTGTCAACAACCACTAGATTATCAGCATACAGAACGCCACACTGCAATAGGCTGTCCAAGCTGTCAAGCACATAAATATCCAATCAGATTTAAATTGGCTGCCAAAAATAGGGCTGCATGATTTATAGAATAAAAAAAATCACTGTATGACTTGAAAAATGCAAGAGCTATGATTTCTTCAAATAATATATGTGCAGAAAATTATTGTTATTCAATGTTATTGTGATTATTACTATTATAGTCATGAATACACTATTCAAATACAATGCAAATTGCAATACAGAAACATAAATAATATAAAAATCCCAATGTAATTTTAAGAATAGAATAGAAATAATATAAAATATGCAATAGAAATGTACAAATTCCATTGTAAATCAATATGAAAATACAATACAAAAAAAGCACTATAAATACTATTTCATATAAAAAATAAATAAAAATCCCATACAAAACGCAACACTGCAATAGGCTGTCCAAGCTGTCAATCACATAAAAATCCAAAATTGTATCTATAGATTATATAAATTAATATGCAATATATATAAATACAAAAAAAAAAGCACTATAAAAATATTCACATAAAAATATTTAAAAATCCCCATGCAATGCAATATAAAACATAGTGTAATATAGTCCTTTCTTTGTCCACCACCACTAGATGGCTGTCTGGCAACTGGCTGTCAAACATAGGGCTGCAAGATTAATAGAATATAGGAGGAATCACTATATGACTTGAGCTATGATTTTTATGATTTGAAATAACTGTCTTACTTTACAATGAAATATTACAAAAAAAAATAATTTTGTTTTACTCTATTCAATGTTGTTGTTATTTTATTATTATTATTATTATTATTATTATTATTATAGTCACACCTGCACTAATCAGATGAAATGCAAATTGCAATACAAAAATAATATAATATAAAAATAATATAAACAATATAAAAATTCTGATAAAATCTTAAATTGCAAGATAAATAGTAGAAAATATGCAATAGAAATGTACAAATTCCATTGAAATGCAATATAAAAATACCATTAATATTACAAAAAAGCACTATAAATACTATTCTATACATAAACTGTACAGAACACCAATAGACTGTCCAAGCTGACAATCACATAAACATCCAATCCAATACATCCAATCATGTACATATAAATTTGAACTGTATGTCAAATATAGGGCTGCATAATTAATAGAGTAAATCACTATATATGTATATAGATTATTCACTATATGACTTGAGCTCTGATTTATATGATTTAAAATAATATATGTGCAATTACACTTTAAATATTTTACCATGAAATATTACAAAATAATTATTTTTTAACCAAATATAATTTTAGTATAATATAAACATAATATAATTTTAATTGATGTTACTATTATTGTCATCATCATCATCATCATCATCATCATCATCATCATCATCATTATAACTAGACTATTCAAATGCAATGCAAATTGCTATATAAAAATACTAATTATATAAAACTCCAATGTAATCTTAAAATCCACTTAAAGAAAACCCAAATAAATATAATAATAATAATTATTATTATTATTATTATAAATATATATATACAGTTGAAGTCAGAATTATTAGTCCCCCTTTTAATTTATTTTCCTTCAAAAAATTTGGTCCAAATGATGTTTAACAGGAAGAAAATTTTCACAGTATGTCTGATAATATTTTTTCTTCTAGAGAAAGTCTTATTTGTTTTATTTTGGCTACAATAAAAGCAGTTTTTAATAAAAAAAAACCTTTTAGGGAAAAATTATTAGCCCTTTTAAGCTTTTTTTTTTTGATAGTGTACAGAACAAACCATCATTATACAATAACTTGTCTAATTACCCTAACCTGCCTAGTGAACCTTATTAACCTAGTTGAGCCTTTAAAAGTCACTTTAAGCTGTATAGAAGTGTCTTGAAAAATATCTAGTCAAATATTATTTACTGTCCTCATGGCAAAGATAAAATAAATCAGTTATTAGAAATGAGTTGTTAAAACTATTATGTTTAGAAATGTGCGGAAAAAATCTTCTCCCAGTTAAACAGAAATTAGGAAACAAAAATAAACAGGGGGGCTAATAATTATGACTTCAACTGTATGTATATATATATATATATATATATGTGTGTGTGTGTGTGTGTGTGTGTGTGTGTGTATATATATATATATATATATATATATATATATATATATATATATATATATATATATATATATATATATTCAATAGAAATATAAATAATATAAAAATCCCAATGACATGTCATTAAAAAATACAATAGAAAATAAACTCTTATATCATATAAACAATATAAAAGATAAAGAATGCAATAATAATCCAACCACAAAATATTGTATCCTTAAATTGTGCAATTGTGTAGCTTTACTTGTCAATGGTGCCACCCATATAATACACCATTGGGAAGCAGGATATGGCCTCAAGGAAGTGGTCATCGGGTCTGCAGAAGGCAGAGCACATTCAGAACACTTATTAAAACACACATGAGATGAATGTCTATAGGTCTCTGTGTGAGTGTGCACTTACAGGTTGTCTAACAGCAGGACTATAGGGTTGAGTTCTCTTCTGGGCCTGTAATAGGCTCTTAAAGGCACTATGAAGTTGTAAAGGCCGTTTCCAGCCGTCTCCGCAGAAACGATAATTAATTTATTTTTGAAGCCGTATGCTTTTGCGTCTTCAAAGGAAACATGCTCACAGCTCTACAACAGAAACAAGTATGATAATAATAGGAAAATGCTGAAATAATAATAATGATGAAGTGGTCCATTACAGCAGCACGGTGGCTCAGTGGTTAGCACTGGTGGTTTCCCACATAGCAAAATTTCTCTGGCCCAGATCTGGCCCACACAATCAGGTTTTGCTTGGCCCACATGCCGCAGGGAATTACGGTACATGACTGGACCAAATCTGGCTTCCAGACAAGGGCCAAACACGGACCATATCTGGGCCAAGTCTCAGCCAAGTTAATAACTTATAACTGGGCCTGAACTGGGCCAGATAGGTTGGTGTGTCACGATTGCAATGAAATTGATTAACCCATGGTGTGATGCGCTTTAGGCACACTATGGGCACGCTTTTTCTCAAAGTGACCTGATTGGTAGAATTTTTTTTCTTTACTCAAAAATGATTTTAGTGTATTTTAAATGTGGGTCAAGACTGGCCAAACTCAAATGGCCCACTTATCAAATTTTTAAATCTGGGCCAAATACTACATTTTTCATCTGGCCCAAATCTTGTGTGCCGCCTTAAAGACGGTGCCACCTCTGCCAAACCCGGGCCATGTTTGGCCCACATGCTGTATGCCAGTGCCGGATGAATGCCTGCTGTGCCAGCTTTATGCCAAATCTGGGCCAGAATTCTTTGCTACTAGGGTTGAGTCCCGGCTGGACCAGTTGGCATTTCTGTGTGGAGTTTGCATGTTCTCCCCGTGTTGGCGTGGGTTTTCTTCCGGGTGCTCCGGTTTCCCCCACAGTCTAAACACATGCACTATACGTAAATTGGATTAACTAAATTGGCCATAATGTAATGCCGAGTTCAGACTGCATGATTTTCAAAGTAGTCGTGTCACAGATGTTTTCTCACTGCATGACTATCTGGGCTAGTGTTTTGTCTCTGCTTTGTTTACACTGCAAGATGGATCGGCGACAGGGGCTTTCACACTGCAATGCTTTACAATAGGAAGAATCGCCGACAACTTTGTCCAAACTACGTCTCACAACCAAAAACATGTAGTATATCTTTTGTTATTAACTACATGACGAGAAAGAAGCCTTTAATGGGGCTGAAAATGTTCATATTTGCTCACCTGGGTTTGAAGGGAATTAGCAATTTCTCCTCAACTTTCTTTTTTAACTCTCTGTATGAAACGTCAAACAGACACAAGTGCTCCTGTCAAACCTCCACTAGTTTTTCCTCCATTTCTTGGGTCCAAATAAACCGAAAATAAGCGCTTTTAATTTTTCCCCCGGCCTCCCGCTGGCCAGCAGGTACACACACACACACACAAACAAGTGGATGCTGCTTGTCGGTGCCAGTGGTGTAGTGGCTAGTGCAACGACACATGCACGGTGACACATGGCAGTGACCTGAGATCGATTCCACCCTGCGGTCCTATGCCGCTCCTTCCCCTTACTCTGCTCCCCATGCTTTCCTGTCAATTCTCTACTGTCCTATCACAATAAAGATGAAAACCCCTAAAAAATAAAAAAAAATAAAAAAAAATAGATGCTGCTCTCTCATTGGCTGTAGGTGATCGGCGAAGTTATTTTCAGTCAAAACTCATTTCACAAAGCATGATTTGAATCGCCGACAGCTCCAGATATTTAGCATACCAAATTTCTCACAGGCATCGGCGACTCATCTGGGATGCTCTCAGATCATTGATAGTTCATACTGTGTGATGGTCACTCACCTGCACAAGCACCGATTTGCCTGTGATTTCAGGCATTTGTCGGTGATTTCTCGAAACCTGTTGGCCAGTCAAAATCGGGGCTAAAATCATGCAGATTGAACTAGGCATAGGAGTCTGTGTGGATGAGAGTTTGTATGGGTGTTTCCCAGTACTGGGTTGCAGCTGGAAGGGCATCCGCTGCGTAAAACATATGCTGGAATAGTTGGCGGTTCATTCCACTATGTCAACCCCTGGTATATAAGGGACTAAGCCGAAGGAAAATAAATGAATGCATGGTCCAATATAATGTGCATATTATATTGTGCAGGTATAATATTTAGATGTCTTGAGGATCACTGCTCACCTGGTCAAGCCGTAAACAGCAGAAAGGGGCTTTCTGAGGTAAAAGATGGCAAAGGGTCGGAGAGCTCCCAATATATGGAGAGTTCGGGGGATAACCTTTCACAAAACTGAGGAAAATAACATTAAAATACATGTTAACCCTTAAACAGGCATTAACCATACACTAAATCAGGGGTCTCAAACTCCCGGCCCGCGGGCCATTTGCGGCCCTCAGTGCAATATTTTGTGGCCCACACCGACCGCTGTACACTGACAGAATCAGCGGAGCGGGGAGAGAGAGCGCTCCCCGCTCCGCTGATTCTATCCGTACACAGCGGTCACTGGCATTCCCCGCCCGCTGTGTAAACAAAGGGGCGGGGATGCCGGTGACGTCACCACGCACCCCGCCCCTTTGTTAGACGCTGTGACGGGCGGGAAGTGTTAGGAGGGAACTCGCGCCGGCCAGAACCAAGGTAAGCAGTTCCCGCCCCTGCCTGCCACTTAGCTACCTATCTGCAGCCTGCCAGCTACCTAGCTACAGCCTGCATCTTATATATATTATAGGTAGATACAGACTGGTGCAGACTGATGTGACTGGAGTGGGGGTGTTTTATTTATACATATATGAGTACGCGCGCGACAACACAGCTGATCAGTACGCGCGCGATAACACAGCTGATCAGTACGCGCGCATCCACTCTGCAGATCTGCACCAATTTTTCTGATCTGCAATCAGATTTGTGAGAAGAAGCGCTGTCAAGTCTTTGGCAGCAAGACGTAGGCAAAAGATGCCATGTTCAGAAGAACTGTTCATAATCTTCACTCAATGTTCTATTAATGTTCAGGACACTTCATGTTCAGAAGAAATAATTAAAACTGTTAATAATGACATTTGAGGACTTTTTTTTGTGAAATCCCTTATGCGGCCCAGCCTCACCCAGACTTTGCCTCCTGCGGCCCCCAGGTAAATTGAGTTTGAGACCCCTGCACTAAATAAAAATGGTTAATTGTAAATTGTTGCAAACAACTCATATGTATGCTGGCTGAGAGCGCTAAATGCTGCATTTTAATAAAGCCCATGCAATTAAAAAAACACCAGAAAATAAAGAGACAATCTTCGTCAATTTGAGAGCACACACGCTGCAAATTCTTACAACACACACAACTTGAGAAACGCGCTGCAAATCAGTCACAACTCTTGCAAACATGCACGTAACACAATGGAAATGTTTCAAGAGGACCCAAAACCATGACGGATCCTGCTGAGATATGTATGCGTTTTTTTTATTTATGTAGTGTAATCACGATATTAAAATAAACAAAAAAACAATTCACCTTTTAAAGACCACCAATCACTTCACTGAGCAACAGTCACGGCATCCGTCATGGTTTTGGGTCCCCTAGAAATATTTCCGTTGTGTTAAGTGCATATATGCAAGTGCGGTGACCTATTTGCTGCACGTTTCTTTAGTTGTTTGTGTTGTTGCGACCAATTTGCTGCGCGTTTCTTCAGTTTTTTGTGTTGTGACTGATTTGTAACACGTGTGCTGTCAAATTGATGAAGATCGTCTCAGAATTTGATGTGTTTTTTTTTGTAATTGCATGTGCTTTCTTAAATTGCAGCGCATTTAGCTCTCATGGCCACAGTACATATGGGCTGAATTTAAACAAACAAATTAAGCTGAACATCACTAAATTTATTTACTTTGTTTGAATTCAGCCCATAGTTCAGCCGTCAGTTTATAACAATTAACGTTAAAAAATGTAGCAAATCCAATTAATAATTTTGTCATTCTACTTTTTTTAATAAAACAAAAAGCTTTTTTTCTGCAAGTTAAATGGTTAGGAAGGTTAATAGACATTTAGGAAGATGGTTGACACATGCTGCATTTCTGCATGCACATTATAAGCAAGCAAACTGCACAGGGTTCATGTAGCATGACTGTCCTGCAAAATAAGATGCTGGTTGTACTTTTACTAAATGTGCAACCACACATCTTATTTGGCTGGCTTGATTTGGGACTTGTGGAGCTGCACATTGATGTTTCTGCTCTTCAGTGTTTGGACTTTCAGCAGTGAAAATTAAACCACACTGAAATGAACAGAACTGTTGTTAAGCGGCTTTCACACAATCTACATGGTAAAAGCACTATAGGAATTAAGATGAATTAATATGAATTATTTGACAGAAGACATTCATCATTGTCTGTCAAATAATAATAAAACATTTCATAGTAATTCGATTATATAGTTTTGTGTTGTCAAAAAATTAATCCAAAATAAAAGCTAGTGTTTACATATTACATACATGTACTGTGCATATTTATTTATTTATTTTTGCCCATCTATCTATCTATCTATCTATCTATCTATCTATCTATCTATCTATCTATCTATCTATCTATATATCCATCCATCCATCCATCCATCCATCCATCCATCCATCCATGCACCCATCCATTTATATACATACGTACACGCTAACAAAAAAGTTTAAATGATTTTATTTTGTATTTTTTGTATTTATTTAATAAAAAATATACATATCAATCATGATTAATTGTTTGACAGCACTACATTTTTTATACTTACTTTTTTATGTATACTATTTTATGTTTATTATTACTCTGCAAGGCAAAACGTATTTATAGAGCACAATTTAACACAACCATAGTTGATCAAAAGTGCTTTACAATAAAAAAAAAGTATTATTTTTCCTTATTATTTTAATTGCAAAACTTACTTGTGCGGTTTAGACAAATACCAAAAATCTTTAAAAACACTTAAAAAAAAAAAAAGAGGGAAAACATTTAGACAGAATGAACTCACTCAGTGGCTGTAATATCTTCATTCGAGTGTCCGGCCTCGTCCTCTGATTGGTCGCTCAGCAGGTCACACGGCAGTAAGGAGGCGGAGTCAGCAATCTCCAGAACGGGCGCTATACTTGGTCGTCGACTTCCCAGTTCGTTCTCTGTGGGCGGAGCCAGTTTGAGTCCGCTCTCAGTGGGACTGGTGTTCTGAAAATCCATGGCAACCGTTCCTGAAAACGGACAAACAGTTAAAGAACAAGCTAAATCAAAATTAACCGTATGGATTTCGTTAGATTAGATTAGATTCAACTTTATTGTCTTTACACATGTACAAGTACAATGCAACGAAATGCAGTTTAGGTCTAACTAGCAGTGCAATAGCAGCAAGTGCAGGATACAAGTATAAGTTATAAAGTGCAGTTATAGAAAAATTATAGTGATATTTACAGATAGATGTAAGGCTCACATCATGCTAGTTTTGTGCTGAACAATTCATCTGTGCATGTCACTAAGAAGAAAAAATAGTTTGCTCTTGTAGTCTTTAAATGAAATCTGAAAATGCATTCCTGTTTGTTTTCAGTTAAATTCTCAGATGAGGTCTGTCTGAGGTATTGGGGGTGGCTAACACACTTAACCACGCCCCTCCTGCTGTCAGTTTTGACAACAAACAGAAATGGTGAGGAGGAGGAGTCTCTTAGGCTGTAATAACTCAAACTATTTCCCCCATTTTACTGAATGAAATGCCTATTTTACTACAGCTAATCAGCTCGCAGCAGAAAAACAAGCCACTCCCACTGTTTTCTCATTTAACATTGGGTTTCTCTAGGAACTGCGTAACAATATAAAAAACAATTTTTTTAAATGGTCGCTGCTTTTGGTTCATACAGACTTCAAAGAAACAGTCGAGATCCAGAAATAAAAACACGTTTATTTAGTCATTTCTCCACAGGGAAATTTAACAAATGAACCTTTAAAAAGAGACCAAATTGTGAGCTTATGCAGAAAACCACATTTCCCATGATGCTGTACAGTCAATCCACAAATTAGAGAGTTGCAATGTAATGTGTAATTTTATATAGCGCATTTATTGTGTATGGCCATAAACCCAAAGCGCGGCATAATCATGAGGGGCGGGGTCTCTCCACACCACCACTAGTGTGCAGCATCCACTTGGATGATGTGACGGCAGCCACGGGACAATGGGGCAAGTGCGCTCGCCACACACCAGCAATGGGTGGAGTGGAGAGACAGTGATAGAGCCAATTCAGTGGATGGGGATGATTGGGAGGCCATGATCGTAAGAGCAGATTGAGGGACTTTGGCTAGGATACCAGGGATACAACCCTACTCTTCACGAGAAGTGCCATGGGATTTTTAATGACCACAGAGAGTCAGGACCTCAATCTGAAAGATGGCGCCCAGTGACAGTATGGTGTCCCCTTCACTATACTAGGGCATTAGGACTCACACAGACCACAGGTTGAGCACCCCCTGCTGGCCTCACTAACACCACTTCCAACAGCAACTAAGTTTTCCCATGTGGTCTAGCATCCAGGTACTGACCAGGCTCAGCCCTGCTAAGCTTCAGTGAGTAACCAGTCTTGGGAAAAGTCTTTGCAAAAGTCAGAGATAAAGATCTATTTGTCACACTTTGAACACTGAACGGTGGAATTTATTCACAAATTTTCACAAAGCATCATGGGTAATGTCGTTTATCACAACAAATTCTACTGTAAATGGCATAGTTCATGCAAAAATGTAATTTACTCTCTCGAAAGTGGCTCCAAGAGTTTCTTCTGTTGAACGCTAAAGAAGATATTTTGATAAAAGCTGAAAACCTGTAACCACTGACCTTTATAGTAGGAAAAACAAATACTATAGAAGTCAATGGTTACAGGTTTCCAACATATTTAAAATATCCTGTTTTTCTTTAAGAAAGAAGCTCATAAAGGTTTGGAAGCAGTGAAGGATGAGTAAATTATGACATTCATTCATTCACCTTCACCTTAGTCCTTTATTTTTAAGGGATTGCTACAGCAGAATGAACCACCAACTATTCCAGCATATGTTTTACGCAGTGGATGTCCTTCCAGTCGCAGCCCAGGGCTGGTAAACACCCAATTTCACTACATTTTTTTTACTACATCCAATTGACCTATAGCGCATGTCTTTGGACTGTGGGGGGAAACCGGAGCACCTGCATGAAACCCACGTCAACACGGGGAGAACATGCAAACTCCACACAGAAATGCCAACTGACCCAGCCGGGACTTGAATCAGTGACCTTCTTGCTGTGAGGCAACAGTGCTAACCACTGAGCCACCATGCCGCATGAATAAATAATGACCTTCAGAGCTCACAACAGATATATCATTAAGTTTTCCATCGAAGATCTTCCCAATGGAAAACTTAATGGCGTTTTAACCACCCACCAAAACCACTTCATGTGTATCTTCTCTCCATTCTCTCTTACCCATGCTAGCAATAATGCTATGAACAGGTAGTCCTGACGGGCTGTTTAAAAAGTCGCAGTGGCTCCGCCCCTTTCCCTGGTCTTCCTCCTGTCTGAAGATGAAGGCGGAGTTTTCCTCTTTCGTGATGTTGATGTAGTAACAGGTGTCGCTGGCAGACATGATGTGTCGCGGTCCAGGGTTCAACAAGATGCTCTTATTATCTTCTCTCTTCACACCAATCATACACACACCGTACCTAAACACAACAGAGTTCTTACACCTTTTCCAAATTGAATATAAAGCTCCTGTTGAAATTAAAATAACGTTTTCTAAAGATGTTAATAGTAAGAATACTGTTAGTTTTAAGGATATTTAAAACTGATATAAACATAAAAAACACTAGCTACTCTATTTCCCGCCCTCTCTTCATGTTTCAGTTTAAATTACACTGAACATCGAATAAAAATGCCCATTTCAAAGCACTTCAAGGGACCTTTAAGCACTTTTCCAAGTGGATTTTTCAAACCTTTACAGCACAACTATTACAAGTGTGGCAAACTACATATTTACATACATTTACTTTATCACAGCTTATTCCACAGCTGTTTGGAACACTCAATTCTGATTGGTCAGTCACAATATAATAAGTTATAATCTCTAAGTAATGCAGGCTCATCCAGGATCTTTGAATCACCTTGACCATCCGTGGATATGTTCAAATCCATATATCTGCATTGTTTTGACTGTTTTTAACAATTTGGCGCAGCCTTGTGAATGAATAATACGTAGGTTAGTCTATGCTCCATTTAGCCAGTTTCATTTTTGACACCATCTTGTGTCTGAATAATGGGCAGGTGTATACTCCATCAGCTGTCTTGGTTTCCATCAGCTTTGTGTTTAATTAAAGAAACAATAAAATATTAAGGCTATATATATATATATATATATATATATATATATATATATAGTGTCTATTTTTTTATGTTTTGTGGCAATAAATGTGATAAAATGCATCCAGAATGGGTTGTTTTTGCACAATAAAGCCTTGTAGTCTTATACAACAGTGTTCTGCTTCACGTCGGGTTGCAGATAAGACTGTTGGGGTTTATTCTGCGATAACAACCTCCTGGATATTTCCATAACATATCAGATACTATTTGTTATAGTATTCTATGTTATGATAGAATATTCTAGGGAAAAATTTTGATGGTATATTTACCCCAATCCCTCACTGAATTACAGCCATTTACTCACATCTTAAATGTGTATTACATGCATCTTTCATCTTTAAATTTATATTGATTTTATTTTCAAATGGTGTAGAGATGGGCAGATCAGGCTACTTGGGCAGACTCCCGAGTTTTAATTTAAAGCAAAAGCAAAAATATTTATTTAAGTATTTAATTGTTATTACACGCACGCATATATATATATATATATATATATATATATATATATGTATATATATATATATATATATGTATGTATATATATATATATATATATATATATATATATATATATATATATATATATATATGTATATATATATATATATATATATATATATATATATATATATATATATATATATATATATATGTATGTGTATATATATATATATATATATATATATATATATATATATATATATATATATATATATGTGTGTGTATATATATATATATATATATATATATATATATATATATATATATATATATATATATATATATATATATATATATATATATATATATATATATATATATATATATATATATGTATATATATATATGTTAGTAAGATAAGTTATTATGAAAACAAAACAATACAGCAAGATAAAAGATTAAGAATGTTTGAATATTTCAACAATATTTAAATATTTGGGTTGTATTTCATATATTTTCTATTATTGTGCACACAATATTTATACACAGTGAGTACACATTCATTATACTGTATAAATGCAAACCTTTATTTTGGATGTGATCAATTACGACTAATCATGTGATGGCTCTAGATTTTCTATCTTTTTCCTTTTTAAGCACTTAATAATAATTATAATTAATAATTTTTATCCTTAAATTAAGATAAATTATTAAGAAACCAAAACAAATACATTTTTAAACAGTTTTATGCACTTTATCCAAAATAATAATTTTTCAAACCATGAAAACACTTGATTAATGGTCTAAAGCCAAAAGGATGAAGCCTGACACAAACATCCTGACAGTACAATTTTTCATTGGTGTACACCTACTTTTTGTGAGCGTGAAAGGCAGCATAGGTAAAGCTTTTGCTGTTGTACTCCCTGAAGAACATACTGTCACCCAGGCGGATATGATAGACCTCATTACCCGAACATCGACCATACATCCTCTGCCACTGCTCCGGAGACTGCTGGCCCTCTCTAAAAGAGTAAAGAAGTGTTATTTAACTATATACTTATTTTTATAATTATATAGTTATAGAACTATATAATTTTAATTATATTAAACTTTTATTGACAATTATTATTTGCAGGAAAGTGGATAGGATTAAAGGCTTTGTGATGTGCATGAAAAAGCACAGATTTTTGTTTGTGCTTACCCAGTTTGAATTGGTTTGATCAATGATGCAGTAAAATGTGAAATATTTTTACAATTAAAAAATAATGTCTTTATATGTGAATATAATTTAACATTTAATTTATTCCAGTAATGAAATAATAAATTTTCAGCATAATTGAGTCTTCACCATTACATAATGAAATAAAGAAATATTTTTCTTTATTTAAAGAAAGAAAATAATTATTTTTTATATGCTGATTTGATGCTTAAGAAACAATTATTATTATCTTAGTTTTTTTTAGGATTTTGTGATGAATAAATAGTTTTTATTTGAATATAAATATCTTGTAAAATACATTATAAATAATATAATATAGTTAGAAAAACTTTATAAATTTATTTACTTATAATCTATATGTTTCTTTGCTATATAAAAAATATGGTCCCACTTTATATTAAATGTCCTACACTACTATGTACTTACATAAAAAAATAAACACAATGTACTTACTGTGTTTATAATGTATTTGAGAACACTTGTGGTGCTTTTGAGTTGGGATAGAGGTTGTGTTATGGACAGGTTTGTTGGTTTGGGTAGGTTTAAGGGTGGGTTAAGGTGTAAGGGATAGTCAACAGTGTATTTACAAATGTAAATACAAAAGTTAATTACAGATGTAGTTACATACAGGTATTTAATCAAGCATAAGTATACAGTAAATACATGTATTTACAATAAGTACATTGTAACAATCTATTAATTCCTGTTTAAGTACATATTAGTTAAGGCCACTTAATATAAATATAAATATTATATAAGTACAAAAAAAAAAAACAGTACTGTATCATGGTGTATTTAGACAACCAATTTAAAAGTTGTAAGCATTTTTCAGTTCCATGTGGTAGCGCTAGTAGCTCAGAAGTAACACCATTAAAAAATCTAGGAGTGTTGTAAACTCACTGTCCGCGAGATGTGTGAACCAGTAAAGTGATCAGAGTAGAAGTGGCCGGACACAGACAGTTCAGAGCCAACATGGCGTATTTAAACTCTTCCTCACACACAACGTGATCTGCAGGAAGAAACAGACATGCTGCTTAGTGCTGAGCCAAAATGGCTGCCGTGAAAACAACTGAGGGTGCGTCTCAATCAGATTTGTGCTCAAATTTGTGCTTCAGCATGTCCATTAAATAGGACCCATTCTGCCACTTTTTACAAGATGCAAGTCTCTGATGGAGCCTAAAATCAGAAAGTAATATAAATATTTTTAGTAGTGTTCGTAAAAAGTGGTTAACAGCAGTGTTTGCACAAAAAGTCTAATGTTCTGTACTGGATCATGTCGCCTTTGTTTTTGCCTTCAGCAATTTTATGTAGGGAATTATAATGTTGTGTAAATGTATTTATTATAATTAAATTTTATCAAGCCTCCTTTGGACAGGTGTTGAGAATTAGCAAGTTTGCTAAAACACTTAAACAAATGCATTTAGTTATCCATTGTAATTGTGATGTCCATGTCAAATAAATAAATAAATAAACACATATGTAGTGTTGTGCCTCCAGGAACAGGAATGAGAAACAGTGATATAGAGCAATGGTTCTCAAAGAGGTGGTCGGGACCCCGCGAGGGGTCGCGGAACAAAGAAGGGAGGGTCGCTTGGTAGTTTCCAAAAATCTATTTATTTTTATTAAGCCATAAGAATTACCATATTTGATCCATAACCTACTGAAGAGAAAAAAATAGTCGTTTATACCATATATAGTTACTATAGTAGCTTATAGTTATTACTTCTATTGGATTGCAACCCCTGCGGTAATTACATTGTATTAAAGACACAGCAATAGCGTCAGATGCAGCAGATTTCATAACACCTGCTTAAACTTTGTGGCCCATTTACAGCTCTCATACATTAAAAAAATTAAAAGAAGAATAGACTTGAGTCCATTGGTGTGTGTGCGCCATTGCATGCAAGGTTTCTGTATTTATAACAACCTCAGAGGATATTTGGGGTCGCGAGTCACTGGCATAGTCATTTTGGGGGTCGTGGCCTGAAAAGTTTGGGAACCCCTGATATAGAGAATAAAAGCGGGAAGAAATCGAACTCATCACGCACAATGTTAAATTAATTAGTACCTGCAAATTTAACATGGAATTTGTTTTCGGGTTTAAGGATCTGGACATACAGAGGGCAGTTTGGAGCGAAGTCTTTCACAGCCCAAGCCCTCAGAATGGTCTGGTGATCCTGTCAACACATCAAGAATACACTGTCAAAACAACATTACTGCTTTAAACTGTTTAGTTAATTCAAACGAAAGTTTCTAGTCATCTCAGCTTACATTAGTCAAACTGATTAAGTTGGTAACACTTTAGTTTAGGTCACAATCCACACTGTTAACAAGCCATTAGCTAACAATGCTACCTTAATAAACTACTAATTAGCTGTTGATTAAGGTAGAAGTTGGGATTAGGTTTTGGAACTTGGGTATGCAGAATAAGATCATAGTTTATAACTACTAATGAACAGTTAGGCGCCCAATCCTAATTCTATTTTTGTACCCCTACCCTTTCCCCTAGGCCCTTAAAAACGAGTGTGAAGGGGAAGGGCTTGAAAATGTACCCCTAGGAATTGGGACAGCACTACAGCACCTGCACACGTCATCATATGTCATCGTGATCTCTTGCTTCATATGAGATCAGACGATGGTGACTGCTGTAGTGATTCCAGTTGTGTTATTTTTGGGGTGTTTATCTTCAGGAAATCCCTGAAGGCATATGCTATGTAATCATTACAATCTAATGTGGCAATAAGATCGTTACTATACTGTGTATTTACACAGTGGCCATATTTATGTATGTAAACACATCAAAAACAACATTAACATTATAGCAGACACTGTGAAAAGCTCATTCCCAGCCACTAAACTATTCTGACAGGGTATTCGAGTGTCATTGAGTGTCCAAATGTTGTGGGACTGCTCTACAGGAGTTATGAATATGGATTATAGAGAGCAAAATATAGCGGTTTTTATTTTAGTATTTTTTTTTTAATAAAAGCATGACGGTAAAACACGAACGCGGTTATGAATAGAATAAAACATATTCTGGGGCTCAAACCAGTGACCTTCTTGCTGTGAGGCGACAGCGCTACCCACTGTGCCACTGCTCTGCCCAAGCCCTTAACATGCACTAAATCATTCAGCAAGAACAACACGTTCATCTAAAAAATCTCTAATGTTTTACTAAAAGGACATCTTGGATGACATTGGGTGAATTAACACTGAATTTACATTTCTGGGTAAACTATGCCTTTAAATTTGCTTGTAAATCAATGTTGTGTGCACTTATTTCTCAATTTTTCTATTATATACATTATTATTGTAGTATTACCTGCTTATTGTCTGTAATTACTGATTGTCATTATTGAATATTAATGCGTGCTCCTTTAGTATTAACTATATAGAAGTTAATTTATTAATCTGGAGACTCACTGCTGCCATGCGATCCGCTTCATTCCTGCTGCTAAGAATAAAACATGCCTCCGCATCGTCCATCCTACAGAAACAAAAATGACCAATCACTGATAGACGTTAACAATGCACACCAATCACAGTAGGGCATTAACAAAACAGACCAATCTCAGATGCTGAATTTGATGTTATTCTGGTTCGATTCTTACATTCAAATAATGTGTAAACAGTATAAAACCAAAAATTGATATAAACTGTAAAAAAAAAAAAAAAAAAAAAAAAAAAAAAAAAACATTTGTAAAAAATAATGGACAAAAAAAATGATATACGGCACATTGCATTAAAAAACTACAATATTATAACTACTATTGCAATAATTAATGAAAATTAAATAAAACTATATTTTATGAATGAACTGTCAAAAAAAATTATAAAAAAAAAATCTTTAAAATGAGGTGTTGAAAAAGACAGCCAAGAATGTAACCAATCTTTAAATGGTATTGTGTGGAGGGAAATATAAAAATGCAATATAAGGTAATATTAATACAATTCAATATAATATTTAATATAAGAATGCAGAACAAAATATTATACACCAACTACCATTTTTCTAATTTAATTTTAATCGTTTCAACCAAATATGCAAATAAGGTTTGCTGTGATTGGTCAACGAGGCTGTCACTCACTTGGCTCTCAGCAAATCCTGGTTTTTGAGGGCGGAGCCTTGAAGATAAATGACCCTCTGTGACCAGAGAGGAATCTGTAAAATCCTCCTGACCTGAACGTCCACTTCACACGGACACAAGATGACCACATAATAATCCTGAACACAACAAAATTAGAAAACATACTGCAACTTAAGCACTTTTTAAATACTTCCATTGCATTTTCTAACTTTTCCAACACTTAATAAGTGTGGCAAATGGCATATTTAACCACATATACAGGGCTCAGCATAGATGAGTGCACTCACTTTTGAAAATGTATATTTCTATCAATTTCTTAGCAAATATAGGCAGTCATTTTGTTTGAATCGTTTTATTCAACAGATATTCATTAAAATAAGAGTTTGGTCATCAAACATCTTTAGCAATAGAAAGATAATACATTTAAGTTCAAACAAATTATTGCAACAACAACAACAAAAAATTACAAAATACAAAATTTTAACCTTTCAAAAATTTTTATTTCAACAAAATAATTTGGGTGTACTTATTTTTTAATCACTTTATTCTCAAAACAGAATGACTTTTTTCTTAAAATATTACAAAATTTTACAAAATTAAAAAGAAATTACTTTTTCTTTGAATTTAATGAGTTTACTCTGAGCATTTTATCTGGGCGTCTTCTCAAAATTTCACAAGTTTTTCTCATGAAAATTAAAAAAATTGTCTTAAATTTATGCTTATTTGTCTTTGAATTTCAAAGGGCATTTGTTTTTTTAAAAGACAGGCACATGCACAAACTCCAGAGTTTTCTCCAAAGAGATTTAGTTTTATTAAATTTTTTTTATTCCTTTTCCTTGGACTTTATTTATCAGGGGTCGCTACAGTGGGATGAACCGCCAATTTATTCAGCATATGTTTTTTTACAGTGGATGACCTTTCAGCCGCAACCCAGTTCTGGGAAGCACCCATACACTGTGACCAATTTAGTTCATTCAATTCACCTATAGCGCATGTGTTTGGACTGTCGGGGTAACCAGAGCACCAGGAGAAACCCACACAGCACGAGGAGAACATGCAAACTACACACAGAAATGCTGTCAGGCAATATGCTAACCACTGAGCCTCTGTGCTGCCCCAATCTGTTTTGTTGTTGTTGTTTTTTAGGGGGGTGCAGTTCTGGTGGCAAAACTGAGTAGCCTATGGTCACTTAAACATGTTCCAGTCATTATAAAATGTCTGGTCTCAGAAACTCGAACCAACTATTTTCTTGCTGTGAGGCGACAGTGCTAACCACTGAGCCGCCTTCTTAGCTTTTTATTACAATTTTTTTTTTTTTGAAATGTAAATTTTTTACATGAAAAATGTCTTTTTTCTCTGAATTTAATGAGCATCTCAGCATTTTATTTGGACTTTTCAGCATTTAACAGGGTTAATCTTGAATTTTAATGACTTTAATATTGAGATTTTTTTCTTTTGTTTTTTTATTGGTTGGCACTAATTCATTTTTTTTATTATTGTTGCTAGGCCCTAATCCTCTTTTACTGTATATCGTCACATTATGACAGATGCTAATGGTTATTTTATTCTATAGTATAATTCTAAGGACATTATTGATAGCATGTTTGAACATTCAACCATTGCCATTTACTCTCTAAAATGTCTTTAACTTGCATCTTAAATCTCTATTTATTTTCATTTTAAAGGTCACAGATTTAAAAAAAAAAAAAGACATCCTCAGATTCCAGAGTTTTTATTTTCAACAAAAGCAAAGAAATTTATTTTACGTATATTACTTATTTTATTTATATTACGTGTTATTTCCAATTTAGGAAGATCAATTATTATGAAAACTAAACATGATAATATCTGTTAAATCCACACAGAGGCAGATTATTCACCTGTGTGTGGGGGTGAGCGTAGAACTCATTGAGAAAGTCCATCAGCAGGTCGATTTTCAGAGTACTGACACATAAAACCACGTGTCTCTCTGTCTGAGCGCGATGCCTGCTGTAGTTTCCTCCAGATTTCTGTCTTTCCATCCACAGATAAATCAACTCCTCAAACTACAGACACAGAAGATGAGGAAAGAACGACCATGATGGTGAAAATGAAGATTATGATGAGGAAACATTACTAATTTATTATCAATTCAGTATTGTGTAGACTGACAGCAGTTTGTTATCCAATAAATTGAATACATATTATATCAATACATATATTTAAGCATGTCTGTGAGTGTGATGTGACCTGAAGCGGCAGCACGACGAGGGCCACGCAGATCATCACCACCACCAGCAGCTGAGAAGGCCAGATCTGGGGCGTTACGTCCCCGAAACCCACCGTTGAGAAGGTCACGATGCAGAAATACAGAGCGTTGAAGAGCGACAGACTCTTCTTACCGGCCCGCTCCAAATGCTGGATCCCACACGTGCTGAAAGACACAGAAAACCCCACTGTAGGACAGGGGTTACCAATCTCGCTCCTGGAAGGCCGGTGTCCCTGCAGGGTTTAGCTCCAACTTGCTTCAACACACCTGCCTGGATGTTGCAAGTATACCTAGTAAGACCTTGATTAGCTTGCTCAAGTGTGTTTGATTAGGGTTGGAGCTAAGATCTGTCGGACACCGACCCTCCAGGAACAAGTTTGGTGACTCCTGCTGTAGGAGATCTGAGAAACAGTAGAGTAAACAAAAATGAAGGGGGAGGGGCTAGTGCTAGTTAAGCCCCGCCCCTCCTTGTTCTGCAGATCTGAAAATTTGTTTATTTTCTAAATAGAGCCACTGTGTTGCCCCTCATATTAAAATGAAAATAGCAATTGTAATTATTAATAAAACATGAAAAATAAATACGCATTACATTGCATTTAAAAATTAAGTAATTAGTGAGTAAAAAGATTTACTAAGACTTGTTTTATGAAAATAAAGAATCTTTCGTTTTTATAAACGAATTAAACTGGTTAAAATAGTGTTGTCCTACCATTTTGTGACCCATTTGTTTCAGTTGACCTGCTTTTCAAATTAGTTAGATTGTTTTAATTCGTTTAGAACCAGGGCTGTACATTAACACCCGCCAACCCGCCAAATGCGGGTAGATTTCAGCTTTGGCGGGTCAGACAGTCACTCCCACTAGCCACTTTGGCTGGTTGAAAATAATTTTTAAACTGTGGTTTTCTCAAAAGCAGGGTTCGAAAAAGAAGAAGGAAAGCAAATAAATACCGAATGAGAGGATGATCACTTGCGCTAACAGCTGATGTGATGCGCGCGACTCTTTAAAGTGCGTGCGCGCTCCTGTTTCCTTCCTTGAAGCACGCCTGCCTTGAACGAATCTGTGATCGGATTTCTTTCAAATAGTCAGGCAAAAAAGTAATGCTAATGCACACATAGTCTTGCTGCTTTCAAGAGTTCCAAATATGTCTTTTTGTAAGCAGCACCGGTTGCTTTTGCTTTGAACAGATTATTAACTAACCTTAACCAAGTGATCATCCCTCCATTATTTTTGTTTATATGGTTTAATTATCATTTTTTTTACAACAACATTTGCTTTAATATGAGATTAACTCTCCATTTATGTGTAGTTATCTGGTGATCTGAGAGACCTTTAGCGAGGACAGAGTACTGTGCGTATTTTTGATACATGACAATATTTATTTTTAAAAGTCAATTGTTTTTCTTTGGTTTTTTAAAAGAAATGTTTTGTTAAATAAAAAGTATAGTATACAGCTTTATTTAGCTTGTTTGACACATTAAAAGTTTGTGGCTAAGAAGTCATTTTTGTTTGGTGTGGTCAGAGATAAATTAGGTAAATCCTTAATTTTGAGTTCTGAAAAGTCATGCAGTATAACACTATGAAACCATGACCCATTTGCTCATACACGACACACAACGTGAAATGAATGAGGAGGCATGTGGACATAGCACAAAATCTAAATCAAGTAATTTTAGCATATATTTTTGCATATATAAATATTTTCCCAACAATAAAATTGTGGCTAGTGAAAATGCAGAGTGGCTAGAAACGTTTGAAAACTACTAGCCACTGTGGCTGGCGATCAAAAAAGTTAATGTAAAGCCCTGTTTATAACGCTTATAAAAAATATTTACACAGTTATTGGTCACACTTTACAATAAGGTTTCATTAGTTAATGTCTTTACTAACATGAACAATTTTATTTCCATTAACTTAAAATAACAAAGATGAATAAATAGTGTACTAAATTCATTGTTTGTTCAGGTTAGTAAATACATTAACTAATACAACCTTATTGTAAATCCTTACCTCTAAATAACATGCACAATTAAATAAATACAATTAAAAGAATGTAATCTTTACAAATAAAATTGCAGGTGTTGAAAATAGTAATTAACTCTTTTAATTAAATTGTGATTTAATTAATTAAATACAATGAAACTAATCTTCACAATACATTTGCTGAAATGTACAGTATAAGCACATATATTTAATAAACAACATTAAATATTATTTAAAATAATACAAAAACAAAATAATAAAATTGATACGATAAAACACAGTGCATAAAAAATAAAGGTAAATCTGTAGCAAACCCCGAGAGCTTGCAAATCTAAATGTGAGAAATTTACACTCACAGTTCTGATGTAAAAAGCTGAATCTTTCGATTTGCAACACAGACAATAATCACTTGTGACACTTGTGTTTTGAAATCGAAGTTGCAGATTAACAGTCATTATTCGTTCATCCATTCATTTAACTTCGGCGTAGTCCCTTTATTCATCAGGGGTCGCCACAGTGGAATGAACCGCCAACTTATCCAGCATATGTTTTACA
>NC_141041.1:5517500-5575000 GCF_052040795.2 Danio rerio
TATGTATGTCTGTATATATATATATATATATATATATATATATATATATATATATATATATATATATATATATATATATATATGAGCAATATCACACTCGTAGCAGTGAGATATGGCACTGGTAGGAAGCGTGCGTTGGCCTTAGCGTCCCACCAGTGCTCATATAGAGCCATATCTCACTGCTGCGAGTGTGACATTGCATTTATACAACAGTTTGACGGCACAATCGTTTATATAAATAAGAAAATCAGACACAGAGAGTCTAAAAAACCCATTTTATTAGGAACTACTTTCTTCTGCCATTCATTCACTTCTGCAGCTGACATCAAAACAGCAGAAGCTGTTACTAATTCACCAAAACAGCTGATTTTGCTCAAACTTTAAGATTATAAGGCTGAATGTGACATGAAATGCCATCCATCTACAGAGATATCTTCTTACAGTGTTACAGTCTACAGTATTTCTCTGTTGCAATCGAGATATCACAATAATTTACCCCGAAAAAAGCAACGCAATCACTACCAGACTGCTGTGGTGTTTGCGAAAAGGAAAAATGCTTAACACATGCTGACATGTTTTCTTTCTTTTTGCCAACACACATTCCTGATTTGCAAGCAAATCGGCATAAATACAGCACAACAACATACAACATACTCTAGAAATCCGAGAGAACACTGCTGAGAACGGGGACAGGATGCAGCGGGTTTCGAGCAGCCGCTGCAATCAGGTACTGTACCAAAGTTGGCGACCCGGGGGTGTTTACAAACTGTACCAAAGAGGGGGGTGGGTGAAATTACGTGAGTTTTCCGGAAGAAATAAAAAACGGGATGGTTGCGGGAGACTGGTCTGAAATACGAGATACTCCCAAGAAAAACGGGATGTTGACAGGTATGCTTACCAGTTTAATAATGATTTGACCAACTATATTTAGAAATCAGACTGTTATATCTTCTAAGCGTAAGGGCTTATTATGCGGTTCTGTTGCCATCTTGTGGATAGAAAACTAATGGCTAAAAGCTAATGGCTGCCGACGAGCTCTCTCAGAAAATATTTTAAAATAGGCATTATTCTTACAAATAAACTGCATAGTTGCAATCTAAACAACTACATTCTAGACTAAAAAAGCCTCAAAAGTACATTTTGTTGTCTAACAGTAGTAATATTTGGCAGATTGTAGTGTCTATCTGCTTGTTGCTGGCTGTATGTGGGCGGAGTAATACACAAAGGGTAAAGAGGCTGTACGGGTGCTGATATTACTTAAATATCCCACAGCTGTCAGCCAATCAGATTCGAGAACCAGACATAACTGTTGTGTGTGTGTGTGTGTGTGTGTGTGTGTGTGTGTGTGTGTGTATATTTATATATATATATATATATATATATATATATATATATATTTATATATATATATATATATATATATATATATATATATATATATATATATATATATATATATATTTATATATATTTATATATATATATAAATATATATATATATATATATATATGTATACATATATATATATATATATATATATGTATATATATATATATATATATATATATATATATATATATATATTTATATATATATATATATATATATATATATATATATATATATATATATATATATATACATACACACACACACACACACACACACACACACATATATATATATATATTCATTCATTTACACAAACTCACCTTGTAGCTCAGGTAGGTCAGTAACATGGCCTCCATAAAACTGATGGATGCTACAATCACCTGAAGAAAAGCATGACTTTATAAATATCATTTAGACAGTTTATTATACAGAAGATATGCACAGTACTGAACTTCTCAACCAAACCTGAGCAGTGCAACTGCCCCAATAAGGCAGAAATGCCATAAAAATAGTTGGCTGGGGACATCTGCTGGTCAAAATGTGTCAACGCAACTCAAAGGCATACTTTTAATACAGATGAAAAGAGGTTAAGCATCAAATATTGTAATTTCCAAAAATTGTAAAAGATGTAATTGCTTACTAATCAAACTTTTTATTATGTTTTCAGTGTTTTGAGGGATATTGAGTGGTTCTCAACGACATTTGTGATATTAAACTCTTTGCTTTTCTGCACCTATTAATGAAAAACCATGAAAGACTGCACAGATTTTTTTTATTTTACTGTTTGACTTCCATGTGCAAGCCAGTGTATAATAAAATACAAACTATGCATTTAGTTGTACAGACATCTACAAACACCTTTTTTAAAGAAACATGTTTTGTGAACACTTACACTCTCTGTTAGTGCTCTAGATCTGCGATGAATTCATATTTTGGCGCAATCATGCATTCACAATGGTATGAACCATTATAGGGGGGGTTTAAATGTATATTGAAGATATCTATTATTTTAATTATTAATATTATTTAAGATACAGATTAGAGCAAACTATGTCTTAACTATTAAAGGGCAGACCCACCCATGCATCTTGTTTAATGTCCTATTGGGATCAACAAATAATAACTTGACTTCTAGTTGATCATTTGGTTTCAGAAGTGGCGTATAAGAAAAGCAAAAAACTCTAGATTACACTTATTTTACCTAAATAAAGCATGAACATGCCTGGGTTTTTGATTAAAACAGTAAGATCTGACTTTGTGTAACAGAGGCCAGCTAGTGTGTGCTGTGCAGGTAAACCTCACTCCGCTGACTTCTAAAGGTGCTCTAGCGACAGTCACAAGAGGCCATGCTCTTTAGCCTCCTTGTTAGAGCAGCCGACTTCCATACAGAGAGTCGCCAGAGTCGCCAGTTCGATCCCAGCTCGGTTGGGCAGCGTAGGACTGGCAGGGTTAGATTTGCTTAGACAAAAGTTTTGTAACTGATCAGAAATAATGTTCAGTATAGAATACTAAGTCATGCTGCAGTGGAAACAGAATGAATATTGTGTCTGACTCCATCATGAGCTTGGAGGACTGCGTCCATACATCTCTCCAATGATTCAAATCACTGATTAATAAAGTCATCTGGAATGGCAAAGAAAGCGTTCCTGCAGGACTCCCAGAGTTCATCAAGATTCATCTTTAATGCCTCCTCCTTTATCTTACCCCAGACATGCTCAATAATGTTCATGTCTGGTGACTGGGCTGGCCAATCCTGGAGCACTTTGACCTTCTTTGCTTTCAGGAATTTTGTTGTGGAGGCTAAAGTATGAGAAGGAGCGCTATCCTGCTGAAGAATTTGCCCTCTCCTGTGGTTTGTAATGTGTTGGGCAGCACAAATGTCTTGATACCTCAGGCTGTTGATGTTGCCATTCACTCTGCAGATCTCTCACACTCCCCATACTGATTGTGATCCCAAACCATGACTTTTCCTTCACCAAACTTAACTGATTTCTATGAGAATCTTGACTCCATGCGGGTTCCAGTAGGTCTTCTGCAGTATTGTGATGATAAATCCATCTTCTGCCACTTTTCCAAATGATTACCTAGAAGTCAACTTATTACTTGCTCTTAAAACTAGGATTGACGACAAGACTTTTGTCAGGTAGTGTATATAATTATTATTAAAAACTTATTTCTAACCATATAAACATTATTTAAATAGTTTATAATTTATTTGTATAGTTTATAAGTTAGTTCTTTATTATTTACTACAACTTAATTTGTTAAGCTGCTTTGACACAATCTACACTGTACAAAGTGCTATAGAAATAATTTATATAGAAATCTATTTATATATATTGATTCAATGACAAATCCCATGACTTCCTCCAAACCGTGAATTCAAACCAAAAGACTCATAAATGTTGCAGAGCTTCATGAAGACTAAAGAAAGGCCGCTGCTTGATAAATACATGGCTGATTTTTCCTTTGACTCACCTGAATGGCCCACACCGGTACCTTTCTGTCCACCCAGAATATCAGCTCCCTGAGAGAACGAAACAGATGAAATCAGGCTGGAAACACATCTGACGACAGTGAAAATAAACTGCACATTGCTGCCGTTGTTTTGTCTCACCAGTTGATGTCGTTCTGTGAGCTGCAGTTCACACTGTAAGAGAAGAGGTTTAGTTCAATTAATGTACATCGATATACAGCTGAAGTCAGAATCATCAGCCAAAACACAAAATGTATGATTACAGTTAAACCACTGAATTAACCTGGACAGTTTTGAATGTTTTGGTTCCTATTCTGGATGGACCATTGCTGTATATAGAGGGACAGAGAGCTCTCTTATTCCATCTAAGATATCTTAAGTTGTAGGGTGTAATTAATGATTGAACTTTTTTAGGTGAACTAACCCTTTAAAACTTCTTTTAAACAAGGAAAATCCCCTACATATTAGATGGTCTGCAGGAAAGTAAATTAACTTCTGATTATATGGTTGAACTATCACATTAAATCACAGTTCTGACCATGTGTGGCGAAGCTGGGCTGGATTGTCCGTCATCACCCGTATGATGTAGAGAACACATGTCAAAAGCTTCAGGCAGAAGTTGAATATTCGGATCCTTAAACCTGAAGGCAAAAGTCACAAAACATGCACTGAGAGACTAGAAAGTGGGCTAAATTGAAGGTTTGAGGTAATCTGACTTACTGGATCTCTGGTTTTTGATGAAAAAAAGTTTAAGTCTCTCTTTAAATGTGTTCTCGTCCACATAAAACTCCACATGAACCCTACAGGGGAAAAAAAAACATGAGTGGAGTTGATGAAAAAAAAAAACACTGTCAATCAACATGTAAGATCAATTTTATATAATTTTAACTTTATATACCTCTTTAAAAAAGCAATTTGTTACTAGTTACTCTTCATAAATAGTAACTGTTAATAATTACTAGTTACTTTTTATAAATAGTAACTGTTAAAAGTTACCAGTTACTCTTCAAAACAGTAACTGTTAATAGTTACTCTTCATAAATAGTAACTGTTAATAGTTACTCTTCATAAATAGTAACTGTTAATAGTTACTCTTCATAAATAGTATCTTTTAATAGTTACTAGTTACTCTTCATAAATAGTAACTGTTACTAGTTACTCTTCATAAATAGTAACTGTTAATAGTAACTAGTTCCTCTTTATAAATAGTAACTGTTAATAGTTACTAGTTGCTCTTCATAATAGTAACTGTTAATAGTTACTCTTCATAAATAGTAACTGTTACTAGTTACTCTTCATAATAGTAACTGTTAATAGTTACTAGTTACTCTTCATATGTAGTAACTGTTAATAGTTACTCTTCATAAATAGTAACTGTTAATAGTTACTCTTCATAAATAGTATCTTTTAATAGTTACTAGTTACTCTTCATAAATAGTAACTGTTACTAGTTACTCTTCATAAATAGTAACTGTTAATAGTAACTAGTTCCTCTTTATAAATAGTAACTGTTAATAGTTACTAGTTGCTCTTCATAATAGTAACTGTTAATAGTTACTCTTCATAAATAGTAACTGTTACTAGTTACTCTTCATAATAGTAACTGTTAATAGTTACTAGTTACTCTTCATAAATAGTAACTGTTAAGAGTTACTAGTTACTTTTCATAAATAGTAACTGTTAAGAGTTACTAGTTGCTCTTCATAATAGTAACTGTTAATAGGTACTCTTCATAAATAGTAACTTTAAATAGTTACTTGTTACTCTTCAAAATAGTAACTGTTACTAGTTACTCTTCATATGTAGTAACTGTTGATAGTTACTCTTCATAATAGTAACTGTTAATAGGTACTCTTCATAATAGTAACTGTTAATAGTTACTAGTTCCTCTTCATAAAGAGTAACTGTTAATAGTTACTCTTCATAAATAGTAACTGTCAATAGTTACTAGTTACTCTTCATAAAGAGTAACTGTAAATAGTTACTAGTTACTCTTCATAAATAGTAACTGTCAATAGTTACTAGTTACTCTTCACAAATAGTAACTGTTAATAGTTACTAGTTACTCTTCATAAATAGTAACTGTTAATAGCTACTCTTCATAAATAGTAACTGTTAATAGTTACTAGTTCCTCTTTATAAATAGTAACTGTTAATAGTTACTAGTTCCTCTTTATAAATAGTAACTGTTAATGGTTACTCTTCATAAATAGTAACTGTTAAGAGTTACTAGTTGCTCTTCATAATAGTAAGTGTTAATAGTTACTCTTCATAATAGTACTTTAAATAGTTACTTGTTACTCTTCAAAATAGTAATTGTTACTATCTACTCTTCATAAATAGTAACTGTTGATAGTTACTCTTCATAATAGTAACTGTTAATAGGTACTCTTCATAATAGTAACTGTTAATAGTTACTCTTCATAATAGTAACTGTTAATAGTTACTAGTTCCTCTTCATAAAGAGTATCTGTTAATAGTTACTAGTTATTCTTCATAAATAGTAACTGTTAATAGTTAATCTTCATAAATAGTAACTGTCAATAGTTACTAGTTCCTCTTCATAAAGAGTAACTGTTAATAGTTACTAGTTATTCTTCATAAATAGTAACTGTCAATAGTTACTAGTTACTCTTCATAAATAGCAACTGTTAATAGTTACTAGTTGCTTTTTATAAATTGTAACTGTTAACAGTTACTAGTTACTCTTCACAAATAGTAACTGTTAATAGTTACTAGTTACTCTTCATAATAGTAACTGTTAATAGTTACTAGTTCCTCTTTATAAATAGTAATTGTTAATAGTTACTAGTTCCTCTTTATAAATAGTAACTGTTAATAGTTACTAGTTCCTCTTTATAAATAGTAACTGTTAATAGTTACTAGTTGCTCTTCATAATAGTAACTGTTAATAGTTACTCTTCATAAATAGTAACTGTTAATAGTTACTCTTCATTACGCTTCATAAATAGTAACTGTTAATAGTTACGCTTCATAAATAGTAACTTTTAATAGTTACTTGTTACTCTTCATAATAGTAACTGTTAATAGTAACTAGTTCCTCTTCATAAATAGTAACTGTTAATAGTTACTAGTTGCTCTTCATAATAGTAAGTGTTAATAGTTATTAGTTACTTTTCATAAATAGTTACTGAGTCAGTAATTGGAAAATAGCTCCTTTGATTTTGGTAAATATCTAGAAAATTTTTGAAGCATCTTTCCTGGTAAATTCAAAAAAGCGCTGTTCACACAGGTAAGGACGTTCTGGAATTTTTCCGGAAAGGACTATTCACATATCCATTCCAAAATACCGGTAAATTCTGACATCATTAACCAGAAATGAGATCTAAACGGCAGCAGTTGTATTTGTAAACATAAAGGGGGTCAGGCTTTTGTTGATGCTTTCACTTTTATTTAAAATTTTAGCATTTATGCAGCTGCTTTTGTCTTAGAGACAACCAAAGGCAGAAACACGAATCGCAGCTAAATGTTTTGACTACATCACAAATCCTGTGGATGGATAAGTATTGTGAACAACTTCGATGAAAACATATGGAAGAATACTTTCACATGTCGAGATGTTTATAATATGTGCCTGTGCTGGCGCTCACTGGAGCATGCATCAAGCAACAGAAGCAGAGCTTGAAGGTAAACAAACAGCACCTTATCATAAGCATTTTATCGATAATTTTTTACACAGTTGAGTTAGCATTAAAAAGGAACATAGAAACGTTATCTGACTAACATCTAGCAGCTAAACGTGTCTGAAAAAAAATTCCAAGGCTTTTTCTTTTTTAAATAAATAGCGTGGATGTGAATGCGTCTGAAGGTTCTGATTGGCTGTAGTAGACGTCAGCGTGTTGTAAACATGAAACATCAGCTGGCTTGGTAAGGACTAAAATCAGTGACATTCTTGATATAAGGCAACAGTGCTAACCATAGGCCACAGTGTCATCAAATCTAAAAACGGAGGAGGAGTAGGGGTGGAAAGGGGGATTCTTCAAAACAAAGATGACTGTGGCTTAGGAATCGTCTGATTAGTGAATCATAAATTGGATAATGCGGGGCCGGCTGCAAGCAAATATAAGCACGTGATCCTCTCAAAATTAGCTTACAAATAAACTTCACTTAAAATATATTTGGTCACACTTTACAATAATGTTTCATTAGTTCATGTATTAACTAACATGAACTATAAACAATACCTGTACAGCATTCATTAATCATAGTGTAACATTTACTAATGCATTATTACAATCCACATTCATGCTTGTTTCCATTAGTTAATTCCCTGGGAGTTAACTTGAACAGATGTATTTTCATTAACTAATGATAAGTAACATTGACAAATACTGTAATAAATGTATTGTTCATTGTTTGTTCATGTAAATAGCAAATGTATCAACTAATGCAACATTATTGTAAAGTGTTATAAAGTAAAAAAAAACAAAACAAAAAAACGCAGGGTTCCATACAATTCATTCACGTTGTCCCAACACAAATCGATTAAGTTAACTTAACACTTAACAAATTTATGTGGATTGAACATAAAAAAATTTAATTGTCCCAATGAAATGTCAAGAATTGTGTTGAGGGTGTGTGAATGGTCACCTAAAAATGACTCCTGGGGTCTGTTCTTCCTATGTTGATTACTCAGTTAGCTGGATTTGGTTATTGACGATTTGACACGTGTTGTAAACACTATCAATATTAATCAGATGATGTCATTACACTGCAGTGCCGTCAACCAATCGTTGCTTTTCTGATCATGATTTCGAGGATTGATAGATCTGTCCTTCACAACACATGCAGCGATCTCAGATCAGTTTATCCAGACATTTTAATCTGATTTGTGAACTTGTCTGAAGAACCAAATTAGCCAGCGATCAGTTATGAAGATCCAGAATCTGCCAAATCATCTTAGATAATTTAAGCGAGTTATGAAGAACAAACCCCTGGTTCCAGAATATTTTAAACGCACAAGCAAAAGGATTAATAACAGAAGTAAAGCAGCGGTGTTATAGTTACTTTGCACTTTGCAAGACTATAAACTAAAGTTTTTGTTCACTCGCCTTTTTTGATCATTAATTTTTCCATCTGTTGTCATGTATAGCTGCACTACAAAAAAACTATTCTTTCTCTTTTTCTTTCTTTCTTTCTTTCTCTTTCTTTCTTTCTTTCTTTCTTTCTTTCTTTCTTGTCTCGTTTTCAGTCCAAATACGTAAAAAATCTTAAATCAAGAACAGACAAAAAAAAATGGCATGAGAACATTAAGTGATGCTTAAATTCAGTTTGAGATTATATCTTATTAAAAATGTTTTTCTTACCCCATTGGCAAATAATTTTGCAAATAATTTTGCTTGTTTTAAGCCAATAATCACTTGTTTTCTGAAAAAAACACACCTCAAAATAAGACATAATTTCTTATGCTACTTCATGTGTCTAGTATGTATCTTGATTTAGGATTTTTTTAGATATTTGGATTGAAAACAGGACAAACTACTTAGTTAGTTGTCTTATTTTAATATTATTATTATTATTATGACAGCTCAGGTAGGGCGAGTAGATAGTGGTGCAGTAGATAGTGCTGTCACCTCACAGCAAGAAGGTCGCTGGTTCGAACCTCTTGTTCGAAAGTTGCCGTTTCTGCGTGGAGTTTGCATGTTCTCCCTGCCTTCGCGTGGGTTTCCTCCGGGTGCTCCGGTTTCCCCCACAGTCCAAAGACATGTGGTACAGGTGAATTGGGTAGGTTAAATTGTCCGTAGTGTATGAGTGTGTGTGTGAATGTGTGTATGGATGTTTCCCAGAGATGGGTTTCGGCTGGAAGGGCATCCACTGGGTAAAAACTTGCTGGATAAATTGGCGGTTCATTCCGCTGTGGCGACCCCGGATAAATAAAGGGACTAAGCCGACAAGAAAATGAATGAATAAATCAATGAATGAATGACAGCTCAGGGATAAGCTTTTTTTGAATATAGGGTTGGAGTTGAATGCTTTTCTTGTTTTACTATTTATCCGATTAATCGATGAAATAATCAACAGATTAATTGATTATTAAAATAATCGTTAGTTGCAGCCCAAGATTAGATGTATGCATGCTTGACAGCTGTACTGCGTTCACCAAATATGATTTGATTGCATTGTAATAATGTGCACCTTTTGGAAACGTGCTTTGGAACATTAATCACCATGAAAAGTACTTCACAAACAAACCTGAACTGAATTACATCTTAATGATGATCAAATGCATTCATGTTATGCATGAAATCCTGAATGTACCTGATTACGATGCATTAATTATGTTATATAATGCCATTAGAAATGCTGAAATCCCTACATGTGGCAGAATGTGTCATATTTCCTGTGGGTGTGTAACTGATCAGTGATGTTTTGTGGCATAAGGACTCTTTTATTTCCTCGGTCGAGCACCGTGTTTCACTTTGTTTACATAGTTCAGCGCTAAGAGCAGATCTCTACATCACAATCCCAAACTGGAGATGCGAAGTGTCCGCCAGTTCCCATGGAGACCACAGGACCGGAGGCTTTATGAGCCATCATAAAGTGAGACGGAGCCATTAACATTACGACCCCTGGTATAAAGTACTGTCTGAAAAATACCATGTTTCATGGGGGTTTGTATGTAGCATGCTTTACATAAAATCGGAAATTGAAATTAAAGGGAGAGTTCACCCAAAAATGGAAACTCTGTCATCATTTGCTCATCCTTTACTTGTTTAAGAATTGTTTTTCTTGCTGAATATTTTGAAGAATATTGAAAACTTTGATTACCCTAGTATTTTTTTTACAACTATGGATGTCAACGAATACCAGATTTTGCAGCATTCTTCAAAACATCATCTTTTGTGTTCAACAGAAAGAAGGA
This sequence comes from Danio rerio, assembly GCF_052040795.2. Taxonomy (NCBI): domain Eukaryota; kingdom Metazoa; phylum Chordata; class Actinopteri; order Cypriniformes; family Danionidae; genus Danio; species Danio rerio. The sequence goes on from NC_141041.1 coordinate 5,528,253, forward strand.
AATCATAAAAGGATCCACTTAAGAGTAAGTAAACATTGAGTACATCTTCCTTTTTAAGTGAACAATCCCTTTAACGACCAAAAAAAAAATTGAACTGACAATTGAATTGACAACTGAAAAAGTATGTTATTAGCAACACCTCCAAAAGCACTACAATAAAATTCGACAAAAAAGCGGCAAAAAAGTCCACTTGACGGAACATTTCCAGGTATTCAGTCATGCACAAGACTGCAGGGACTTTCCTACCTCTGCCCAGCATCACTACCGAAAGAGTCCAGCCTCCAGTTGACCAGAGCCGGGTTAACCCAGGATGGCACTGCATTCTTCTGTTCCATAACAGAGAAAACCCAGAGGCTTTCTAGCCGAGGATGTGCTGAGATCTGAGCTGAGAGGATTGTTATGGAAGTACATAATCTACAGCGGCGCGGTTCAAAATAACCCGCCCACACGCTCTTGATTGCAGGCGCGCAAGCGTGCGCTTTGCTGGCAGGGTTTCGCTCAGTCTCTCCCTCTCTTTCTGTCGTGTGCATTAGAATTTAAATGCACTTTAATTGTTTATTAGTTTTGCAAGCATATCACTTTCAAATACTGACCTAATTAGCTTGTCTATGACAGCTGCAAAGCATGACAAACCTACCAATATACGTGCATTCTGTTAATAAATAAAGCTAATTAAACAAATGTTTTTATTGCTTAGTGAATGACAGTCGTCATAGCAACATGCCTCAAGCGATGCTGTTCTTCGGTTTGATGATATATCATAATGTGTTTGTTTACAGAGAACTGTGAATGAAGAAGCCACAAACTCACTAAAAGATCATTAAAATATTTCAGGCAAATGAGCAATTTGTACTTGCTTTCTACCTTTCCGCAGCGCCCACCCTCTCTCTCTCTCTCTCTCTCCCTCCTGTTCTCAGGAAATTACAGATAATAACCTGCTCAAGAGGCTATTTCTGTCGATCTGGAGAGATGTGGCTGTGTGCCCACACACATACACAAGACTTTTTCTTAAGATTCAAGGTTTGCCAGAATCAAATAGCCCAGGAAATACTTGTTTGCTCGTTCGTGGGTTTACAGAAGCAATGCGACTGCATGATTTTCAAACTGCATATTTGGATTCTTTGTGGTGCTTCAGCAGAATTGCAGTGACATTTCCCATTGTGTTTGGTCAATAGAGTTGCGATGTTTGACAAAAACTGAAGTCAGTTTCAATCAAGTACATTATTGGTCAATGCGGTGATTAGAGCACAACCGACGGTACCAGAAGTAAAAACCCACCTGTCTGTATCAATTCAATGGGTTTTCAAACAGTCATGTTTAACAGCTGTTTTATCAACAACTTTCAAACGTGTTACGTTAAAGGTGCTGTATGTAAGTTCTTGACATAATATGCTTGCAGATATTTAAACGGTCATGACACCCCCCACTTTCGGTTCAGGTCTACCACAGCATTTTCAAAGCAAATATTCCCAAGAAGCTGTGGTTTACTGTGAATTTCTAACAGCTGAGGGGTGTTGTTAGGCATAATATAGAGCCTTATAAATGTTTTATAAATTCACTGCAAATCCCAGCTTCACAGGCTTATTGCTTTTTTGATCGGTTATTCCATTTACGGAAACAGTTTTTACAAAATACTGATAGCAGAACAGTCGTCAACAGCCACAGCTTTTACAACATACTCATTCATTTTCTTTTGGGCTTTATTGATCAGGGGTCACCACAGCGGAATGAACTGCCACCTTTTGCAGCATATGTTTTACGCAGTGGATGCCCTTCCAGCTGTAACCCATCACTGGGAAACATTCATACGAACTCATTCACACACATACACTACAGACAATTTAGCTTATTGAATTCCCCATAGCGCATGTTGCATGCAAACTCCACACAGAAACGCCAACTGACCCAGCCGAGGCTCGAACCAGTGACCTTGCTGTGAGGCGAACGTGCTACCCACTCTGCAGCCACAACAGACTCAACCAATTAGAAATAATCATTTCAGAAATCGTTATATTTCTCCATCGTTATATTTCTTCATCGTTATATTTCTCCATCGTTATATTTCTCCATCGTTTTTTATACAGCTGTGTCATTCGCTGTGTTACATCTGCATGCGTTTTTTCACTTATTATTAGAGCTGTTTACTGATACTTATTTGCTTAAAGTGTAGTATTGTTATATTGTGATTATTGTAGCTGGATTAATTCACGGCTTTATACAACTTTAACTTAGACTGTTTAAAATCCTTATGGAAAACTATTTTTATACTTTAATAAAAATGAAGCCTAATTATTTTGCTCACACCGTGTTGGCTGGTTAAGGAAAGGTTTCCTCTATCAGTAGCTATGTTTCCATCCAAAAATGCGAATGAACTCTATGCGCAAAACTGGTTTATCGCATAAAAGATGTGTGAATAAAGCGGCATTTCCATCCAACGAGCCAAAGCGAACAAAGTCGTCATTTCCTGATTAACTGACGCCAAATATCAACATTAAAAACTGAATATGCTGCAGTAGGAGAAGCTGCGTCAATCTTTTCTTTATCTAATAAATGACTTGCGCCTTAGAAGGCAATCCTGACATGGAGTGAACACGCGGTGGCGTTTGAAAGGTGTCAGATGCGGAGCACAGACGCTCTTGATTCTGGAGGTCATTGATAATATAATACCACTAATATTTAGAAAGACCAAAGCAACAGTTCAGGTGGTTTAAGGCGTGCTCAGCCTGCTGGTTTGTCCATTTACACACATTTTTATTATCACATGATCTCTTATCACACAATCACATGACCTTTTTTAATGCGCATACTAAAATTTGTGCGGTAAAAGTGTTTCCATCGTAGTTTATGCGCATCTTTTTTTATCAAATAAAAAGTTTATTCTACTCTGTTATGCGCATACGTTTTTTATGCACATTTTCAAAATGTATGCGCATCATGGTGTATCCATCAACCGTTTTTTATGCACCTAAGCAAAATGCGCATAAAAATAGGTGGATGGAAACATAGCTAGTGTAATAGGAATCCTCTCATTGTACACAAACAGAATGTGAGCCATGCTAAACAATCTAATTACACTTCAATTTATTTACAGTGATGTTTTACATCATTTGTTGGTAAGCCATTTATCTTATGAGGGCTTTCAGAGTTGATTTTTCTAATAACATTGCTCATAAACATTACTAAGCAGACTTAGGCTCCAAATAACATCATTGGCATCATCATCCAAAAGATGGCAGCAGCCATACCTGGATATTTTGGCTTAATTTTTCTACAGTGGAAAGTAGTGGAGACTTTTTTCTGGTCTATGTTCATTTCAAACCATTAGACCTAACTCAGAGTCTAGTTATCTGTTTGGTAATTATGGTAATTTCACCATAAAATAACTTCTTTTTAAGTTAGCAACTAAGACGAAAGTGTGTGTAATCAGTCAGACGATTAACACAGTATCTATTATCAATATTTTGGCCATATTTGGCAGAAAACTGAAAAAAATATTATTTCAGTTGATCTGTTGTTATTCATTCATTTTCCTTTGGCTTAGTCTCTTATTTATAAGGGGATGCCACAGCAGAATGAACCGTCAACTATTCCAGCATATATTTATACAGGGGATGCCCTTCCAGCCACAACCCAGTATAAACATATATTTGGAAGTCAATGGTTATTGTCAATGTAACCCCGCCGGTCCTACACCACCCAACCCGCTCTGAGCTGGTATCGATCAGGCGACCTTCCGCATGGGAGTCAGTTGCTTTACCAAGGAGGCTAAAGACCATGCCTCTAGCTTCTGTTGCTAGAGCACCTTTAGAGGTCAGAGGACTGAGGTTTACCTGCACAGCACTTACTAGCTGGCCTCCGTTACACATACAGTCTCTCATTCTCACAAGAACTCGTACACTATGAGTAATTTAGTTCATCCAATTCACCTATAGCGCATGTTCTTGGACTGTGAGGGAAACTAGAGCACCCGGAGGAAACCCACGCACGAGAGAACATGCAAACTCCACACAGATATGCCAACTGGCCCAGCCGGGACTCCAACCAGCGGCCTACTTGCTGTGAGGCAACAAGATAACCACTGAGCCACCTTGTCGCCCCAATCTGTTTTGTTGTTTTTTTTGGATGCAGTTCAGTTGGAGTAAGTGACAAAACTGAGCAACATAACACATGATCACTTAAACATGTACCTGTCATCATAAAATGTCTGGTCTCCTAGTAACAGGTCTCGGAACCGGAAATAGGTTTGAAGGGAAGGAACCACAGATGTTCCAGTGGTCATCTCAAGGTCTTGCACATTTAAAACCACACCTCGGCTCCCACATCTCGGACTAACATTGAGAGAAGAGACACAGAGGCTATATAAAATTTTGGAAGCAAACTATATTCTTAACAGAATAATTCACACAAAATATTAAATTCTGTCATCAATTACTCCCCTTTTACTTGTTTCAAACCTTTATACATGTCTTACTTGCGTTAAACACATAATAAGATATTTTGAATGAAGATGAAAACCTGTAACCATTGACTTCCATAGTATTTGTTTGGAAGACAATGGTTATTATCAATGGCTTTCTTCAAAATATCTTCTTTGGTGTTTAACAGAAGAAATGCTAAATGTTTAGAATGACTTGAGGATGAGTAAATAGGGGAGCACGGGGCACAAAGTAATGCGGGGTTAAATGTAACACCGAGTTTTTAGGTATTTGCTCAGGGTTAACTATGGCATGTCGCCGAGGTTTTCACCACAGCGTCAGCAGACATCTTCCTGAAAAATATTGAAAAATTTCAGTAAAATTTGGATGAGAAACACAGGAGAAACCATTTTTGCAGCATAAAAGTATTTTTTATTGTACTCTATATTTTTTATTTTTAAAAAATCTCTGAAAGTATGAACAAAGTCTTATATTGCTGTGATCACTGCCTTCTAGGCTAAAAGATGGAACAATTTTGAAAAATGCTAAACACATACAGTAGCCCCTTTCACACAGTGATACCCGTAAATATCTGGAATATTTCCGGAACGACTTTACCGGTATATTCAAAAAAGCGCTGTTCACACAGGCGAGGACGTTACGGAAATTTTTCGGAAAAGAGCATTCACACATCTATTCCAAAATACCGGTAAATTCTGACATCATTCACCACAAATGAGCTTTAAACGGCTGCGCTTGTATTTGTAAACATTTGACTACATTACAAACTCTGTGGATGATCAACATTGTGAACAACTTTCGCAGGATCACTTTCGCATGTCGAGATGTTCATAATATGTGCGTGTGCAGGCGCTCACAGGCTGTTTCACAGGCACACGCAAAGCTTGAAGGTAAACAAACAACGGCTTATCATAAGCATCTCATCGATGATTATTTACACAGTTGGCATTAAGATGAACATATAAACGTGATCTGACAGCCTGATCTCACGAGAAAACGTAAGTATTTTACGTTTTGCCAGTTTAGTGGCTAATTCGTACAAATTCGTATGAGTTCAGTCGTACGAAATGGTACGATTTTAAAAAGGAGGCGTGGCACCTGACCCCACCCCTAACCCCAACCGTCATTGGGGGATAAGCAAATCGTACTAAATTGTACGAATTAGATCGTACGAATTCATACGAATTAGCCACTAAATGAAAAAATTTACGAATTGCCGTGAGATTGTGTTGGATCTGACTAACTTCTAGCAGAAATATTCAAAGGCTTTTATTCTCACAAACCGCCCAGACGTAAATGCGTCTGACTGTTCTGATTGGCTAAAGCAGACGTCTCACGTCAGCACGTTCTAGACGTGCACGCTCTTATTACGGTAATCTTCCTTCTGCATTCACACAGCGCAGCATTCCGGCAAATTGCCGGTAATGTTACAACTTCTCTTTCCGGAAAATAGCCAGAACGAATTTACCGTTATTTTCAAAAAGTACCTGTTCACACATACACACCTTTCCGGAAAATTGCTGGCAATTTTCCGGAAAGGTCTGTATGTGTGAAAGGGGCTAGTGACCGCTAGCCAGTTCTGAGAAAAACATGATACAAGCGGGGTTAGTTGTAACAGGGTGTTACATTTAAACCACACAATGTTGGATGCCAGTTAAACCAACTCAACAATTTTTTGAATTTTGAGTGTAATGTTGAGAACTTTTTAAATAGAAATGTTTTTTAATAGAAAATATTTTTTTTAAATAGAAAAAAAATATTATATTGCTAATAATGCAAATAAATGCATTGTATAATAATGGATAAATGGATAATAATGCAAATAGATTCAAATGTGTTTATCTAATAAACAAATAAATACATAAACATACTGTGTTATGTAGAATAAAAAAGAAATGAGCCAATTACTTAGGAAATATAGCTACTATTTAAAGTAAACAGAAATTAAATTAACTGTGTGAAATCTGCCTTTTTAAGCATGTGTTACAACTAACCCTCTGACTGTTACAACTTGCTCCACAGTTGGGGTAAAGAGTAGCATTTTTTACTCCAGGCACTTTTGGCAATACTGCACAGAAACCATAGGTCCGGCGATCACACTTTCAGTGCTCATTTGTAGAAGAGGCTTGTGTGTTGCTGGTAAAAAAAATATGGTTTGTCTAACCCCATTACTTGTTCATTATTTGACCAAAACTAAAAAGTGTTAATTTGAGCACCGCTCACCCCTAGTAAGTAAATTATAATTTTGGGGTAACCAAACCTTTAAGTGCCTGTCACTTTTTAAAGCATATAAGAAAGACTGACAAGACTAAAGTACTGCAGTGGAATATGGACAAACAACATTATTTGAAACACATAATGAAACTACTACACATCTTCCAGTTTGCTATTCGTGCTGTCATTAAATAAGCTGTTCTAACTTGAAGACAACTGTGCGCGCACACATTACCTCAAGCGGGTGCGCGTGCTCCCATCATCGTATTCAAAAGTGTGGTTTGTGTAGCACGCGCCGCTCATCTCTTTAAACGTCACTCCCCCTGTTTCTTCCTCACGAGCCAGAGCGTCAGACATCGCGCGCTTTTTCCGATTTGAAAAAAAAAGTCCGTTATTCAGTTAACGGTCGAGGAGTCCACAGGAACTTTCTGAGGTAAAAACTTTGAAGATAAAAATAGGTTATCCAAAAAATATCCGCGTTACCAACTATGAAAAAAACTGCTCTGACATTTAATCAAGCTTCACATGAACTTTGTTTTAGCTGATTAAAAAAAAAGCATTCCTGTGGCGCACACCGGAGTCTGTCAACTTCTACATCAACTAACATTAAGAGGTAAGATTGCAGTGGCATTTTAAAGTGTCAGACACAGCGCCGTGTGCTGGACAGCCTTGAACAGCATCTTATTCATCATGAATAATAACTATTACTCTGCAAAAAAATACACCAAGTATCTTTGTAGTTGCCAAGGCTACATCTATTCGCAGTAGCATAGCAACAGAGTTTTAGACTTCATTTCTTTGAACAGCTTTGAATGTTGTTCACCTGTAGTTATATAAGGACTTCCGTGGTCATAGGAAGTTTTATTTCCTATGCCCTAAATGGCAGAATGTCTTCAAGTTTACAAAGACTATTAACTAATATTGCTAATAACCACTTAAATCCATTTTTAAGCAAAAATTAGAATACTAGACATTACTACATTAGGACATACAGACAAATCATTTTGCTATTATGCATTTTATTCATTTACTTTGGATTGTTAACTGATAAGACTGAAAATAAATTTGATTAAAAAAATAGCAGCAGGAAACATTTAAACAATTTTTGACCACTTCATATGGCCTAATTTTGTTGTAAAAATTCTCTTTTGTAAGCTAATTTTATTTAGTATAATTTGTATCTTTATTTTAAAGTATTTTTGTTGGTCAGTTATCTACAAAATAAACAAAAAGAATAAATAAATTTGAGGTGAAATGACGTGCAAATAATACTTTTTGGCCATAAGGGAATTATGAATTACATTCAAGACCTATTATAACATATAATATAGTTTTTCTCACAATTTTCTTTATAATTTGAGTTATGAATTACAGTATTGCATTACTACTTGATATCATGATACTTCAGCTGGTATAGTATTGTGAATAATGGCATTGCGACAACCCTAATATGAACTTTTGATCTTATCCCAGAAAATAGGATAGACCTACAGTAGAAGCAGGTTTTTGAGGGTCAACAAGAAATTACAGTCAAATTTAATTTCATGGTCATTTATTATAATTCATATCATTACTCGTATCAGTACATTTCAGACAGCCTTAACCAGAGCCGCGTGTCCACCTGGATGCTTGGACTTCATACTGCCAAAATGTCTAACACAAGAGAAGACATAATAATAGACATAAGAGATGAACAGAAAAGGAGCATAAATCTTCATAAAGACAGAAATGTAGTTTTTTGTAGAATTATTCCCTTCACAATGATAATTTTAACTGTAGCTAACAAAATGACACATTTAAATATACTTGACCTCATAATTGTTAAAAGGGTCAGTATCACTATAAAGTGTCTTTGAGATGTCAGAAAAAAAAAGTTTGAGATTTTTGATTTAACCACGTAGTTGTTGTATTAAATAAACCTTAGGCTGTAATAAATTTATGTTGGTCAAGCTACAACAATTTTTTTTTTCATAAATAAACAAGATTTTTTGCTAAGTTAATAAATAACTTGTTTATTTTCATAAAAGTTAAACACGACGATGAAAAACAAAATGACAGTGTGGACATTGGCAAGTACATTTATTTTAAACAGCAATGAGCTCAATTATATGGACTTTTAAAGGATGTTCTTTGTATAGACTGAGACAGATATTGCCAAAAGGTTTGTATTGTCCACTCATGTATTGCATCCACTAGTGTAGTATGTGTGTATAAGTGTAGTAACATAAAACATTGACTAATTAATATTTTGTTTTAAATGAAATAAATAAATAAAGTGTTAATACCAATGCATATGTCCACCCTTAAGGAAGCATTTGTGACAGGGTGGACAATGACAGGGAGAAAATCTTTGGCTAAAGATAGCATTTATTCAACATTTTGAACCTGCAGCTGGTAAAGTGTTTCCCTATTTAACCTCTTTGTACATAGTTTAAAAGCTATATTTTTAATTTCTGAATTTTTTTTATATTAATTAATACTTGACTATGACAGGGTGGACATGTTAAGCTTGACAAGATTCAGTTTCAAGCACAATATAAGGCAAAAATAGAAAAAATCTTTTTAGACTCACTGAAGTTGGCTGAGCAGTGTGTGTGGGACATGGCAAAATCACATCCATTCAATAAAGAATATGGCAGAAATTAACAAAAACATATTTTAAAGCACTTATAATTCTACCTGAATGTATGTAGGGGGTTAAAAAAAAAAAAAATTAAAACATCAACATTTCATTATTTCACATTATGTTCATATAGGATTGATTCAATCTTGTGGGACATCGAAGGCACTTTATAGTGATAATGACCCAAAATATACATTTCTCTCGAGTCTGTATGCACTTTAAAATAATACACACCTCCAGGAATTCGTCTCATAGTCATACGCCTCCATGGTTTTATGATCGCTAACACCATCAGATCCTCCAATAGCCAATAGAAAGTCATTGAACACCACTAAAGAGACCTGTGCATGTTTAAGAAAATAACCTTACTACAAAACACATATTCAAACCATATTAGACAAATTACATGTTGGCCGGGATACATTTTGTACATATTTGTTGGAATGACAAGAAAATTTTGTGATGAAGTGAGTAAATAATGAATATTTTAAACCTGAAACCTCTTGTTGTTCATCGCTCTAACTGGGCTCCAGCGGAAATTGTCTGGGTCGTATCTCTCCACGTTGCTCAATGACAGGCCAAGTTCATCCCGTCCTCCAGCCACATACAGACAGCCAAGAAATACGGCACATCCCGATGCTTCCCTCGGGGTTGACATGGTTGGGCACAGAGACCAGCATCCCTCAAATGGGTCAAAACGTTCAACTAGAGTAGGAGAAACTATAATTGAGGGCTTAGATTTCAAATTTGCACATATGCAGTGTTGTAGGGCTGGGCCGATAAACGATATTATATTGCAGTGTTTCTCAACCACGTTCCTGGAGTGGCACTGCGTATTTTGGGTGTGTCCTTTGTCTGTCACTCTCATTACAGGTCTTTCAGTATCTGCTAGTGAGCTGATGATCTGAATCAGGTGTGCTTGGTTAAGGAGATGTGCAGAGCTGGTGGTCCTCCAGGAATGTCGTTGAGAAACACTGTTATATCAAATCGCAATAAAATTTATGTCAATAACTATGATACACTTTGGAAATTTTTTTACTCTATATTCTTTTAAGAGCCAGTCACACATCAGAAATGTGCAACGATGGGAATCTAAAAGTGTGTTTATATTATAGAGCTTGTATGTCACTAAATTTATTGCCCTGAAATACGCAATGCCATTTAATGGACCCTCCAATTTTTGTGGCTTCAGTCATTGTTGGGGTACACTTTTTAAATCTGAAAGCTTTAACAACCTTTATCAAAATATATATAGTAATCGTTCAATATGGAAAACAATTATCAAGATAAAAATTTTGCCGTATCGCCCAGCCCTACAGTTACTCCAAAAAAGTAAATTACATCATTACAACTGTATTTAAATTACTATTATAATTACTTCATAATTTAATTTGACTAAATCTAAAAATTCACATAAATTTCAGTGCATAGACAATAGAAATTGAAATTAAACAAGACCTTTTAGTTTTGTTTTTAAAAAGTAACACTTACAATTTGAGCAACGTATGTATCAAAAAACAAAACGTTTTGAAGTAATGACACCGTATACATTCAAATTGAATTGTTAAACCCTTTTTTGTAGAAAATTTGAGTTACTATACAAAATATTGGAATGAAAAAATTATATATTTAATAATACCGTGCTTCTCTGAATTTATACCTTATAATGTATTAATTATCCCTTTTTAAATCTGGGAAATTTGAGACATTGTAGCCATTCTTGTTGCCTTTGCCTTAAATGAAATTGAGCTATAGTTCTCACCACCTACCATTGCCACATGCATGTCAGAGCCGTAGCCTTCACGTAGATAAACAGTACAGTGACAGACAAGTATGAAGAATAATCTTCTTTACTACAGTAAGAAGAACTTTCCCAAATGTTCTTTGATGTATTTGTTGTGGAGTTAATTCAAGCCTTTCTGCAGAAATGAGTCACACACAATGTCGTTTTAAAGTTTGTGCGCATACACGCATGCACGTGAACACACACATACACACATACATTTAGCTTTGCACAGTTTTTGCACGGTAAATGTGACAAGATACACGTTAATATACACTGCTGTATGGACATCTGTTATGTTGATGTTCAAAACAAACCTGATGTAAGACCACAAACCGGGTTTGAAGCGTCTTCTTTTGTAGCGCTATGCAGCTGATGTGTTGATTTACAGCAATTTTACTGTATTTATTACACACATCTTTTAAATATGTTTTTAAACTTGTTAAACGCATTCTTGATCACATTTGATGATGATTGATGATCACAGAGATCTGAACAGATCTTTTAATCCTATTTGCTTTGCACAAGTCTTGTCTTGTGGATATGATTATCCTCAAAATGGGAGGGATTGAATCCTATTTTAATGTTAGGAAATTTAAAAAAAGAGAGACTTATTGTGTTTCTATCAATCCAATATGACAGTGAAAACACCTACACACAGATATGTCCAAACAGCTTACAAAAGTTGTCATCATTTGCAGAATTATTCTGCAAAATATACATTATTCTGCTTCTCTGAATTTATTTAAACTGAACTGTTGAATTTTTGTAAGGTATTTAGACTAGTAACTAATTAAACTACCTAAAAAATTTAAGTAAACCCTTTCTTTAAAAAAATAATAAAAGTTTAATTATTTAATTTTAATTAACACTGTATACATTTTTCTCTACCTGAATCCAGCGCCATGTCTCCATCTGTTCCTCCTACAACATATATTTGACCATTTAGGACAGCGGCTGATGCAGCTGCCCTGTTCCTCAACATCGGAGTCAACTTAGACCAAGAATTCTTCAATGGGTCATACCTAGAGTATAAAACACAGAACAAACGTTAATCTGTTTGTCTGAATGAGATTTCTTGAGTTATGTTTCTCTGTGATGCATGTGTCCCTGTGCGTTTAGACCTCTCTACAGTGTTAATGCAGGTCATTCCGTCAAAACCCCCAAGTGTGATAAGACATCCATCCATCTCTAACACACACACTCTAGACCTTGGAGAGGAGAGCGAAGGAACGTCCACAGTCCAAGTGTTGCTCTCTGGATGATATCTAACACAAACACATGCACAAAAAGCAGCATTTTAATACACTGTAAAACCCAAAAAGTTAAGGTAACTCAAACCATTTGAGACGATTGCAACAGATCATTTGAGTTAAAAAACTAATCTTAATGAATACTGTAAACTTCATCCATTTGAGTAAACCAAACATTTTGAAGACAGTAAAACACAATAAATGAAGAGAACTCAAACCAACTGAGTACTGTAAAACCCAAAAAGTTAAGGCAACTCAAACCGTTTGAGGAAACCGATTGCTACAAGCCATTTGAGTTGAAAAACTAATCTATACGAGTACTGTGAACTTACTCCATTTAAATTAAAGTAATGAGGTATTAAATTAACTTCTAATTAATGAGGTTTTTAATTAAAGTTTAAAACTCTTTTCAAATGAGTAGAACTACACTCCTTTCATTCGATAACATTGACTTGGGTTTGGGCTTTACAGTGTAGTCAAGCTCCTATTGTGAATAGGCCTGTCACAATAACCAATATATGGACTTATCGTACAACATATGGACATGACCTCAATCATTTTTGTTAATGCAATATATATCGCCCATACTTAAAAAGTAATTTGAGCATATTTAGCTGACTGTGCAACTTCTCTATCTCTATAAGAACTGTAAATATCAGTATGGTTAAAAAAAACACTTATTTCGTATATGCGTTTTCACATTCTGATTCTAATGCCAAATGATTGAATTGTTAAAATTACTATAATTAAATAAAATAAAAATAAAGTATGTGTTCTTTGGAAGAGTGTACTTGTATTGTGATGATTTTATTTTGTCATTCTGGCTTTATATAATGAGTGACATAAAATAGCCTTGAAATGACAATAACATAGTTTATCACAATATATTTTGGTGCAATATATCTTACAACAAACGTAGATATCGTGACAGGCCTAGTTGTGAATAGCAGTAAGCAGGTATTACACATACACACTGCAAAATGCTTTTCTTACTTAAATCGATAAGCATTTTCTAGACAAGTAAGAAAGATTGTCTTGTTTCCAGAAATAATAATTTATTTTAATCTATTTGTGTTGGTCAGTTATCTACAAAATAAACAAAAAGAATACATAAATTTTAGGTGAAATAACATGCAAGTAATACAAAATTAAGTGAGATTTTCTTTTAAACAAGAAAAAGAATCTGCCACTGAGATAAAATAAGGTCAAATAAACTTATTTCCAAGTGATTATTTCACTTACCCCATTGGCTGAATATTTAACTTGTTTTAAGCATTTATTTGAAATGTAGAATAAAATTATTGGCCAAACTTTAAACAGCACGGCATGTTTCCTTTATGGAAAATACAACCCCAAAATGTGTATTGTCTGAATCTTAGATGCCAAAAATGTTGATAATAAATACATTTCCTCATGGAACATGATGTTTACCTAATATACTCATTCATTGATTTTCCTATGGATTAGTCCTTTTATTTATCAGAGGTCACCACAGCAGAATGAACAACCAACTTATCCAGCATATGTATTATGCAGCGGATGCCCTTCCAACTACAGCCAAGACCTGGGAAACACCCATAAACTCTCATACACACACACACACACATACACTACGGCCAATTTAGTTAATTCAATTCTACCTAATACACTAATGATTTTTTTTAATCTATTTTTGACCCACAATAATAGGCAAAAATATACAGTGCAAAATAAGTTCAGGGTCACAAATGGCAAACAGCAAGAATATTTGTAATAAAAAAACAAATATAAAATTAAAATGCATTTAACTAAAGAATATTGTATTACAGTCGAAATTACTGTAGTGAAAATACCATTTTAACCAATATTTTTGAGTGTTAAGCATTTTAAGTTAAGTTAAACACGTAACATCAGTTTATGGATATGATAAATGAATACTTGCATTTACTTATAGATTACAATCCAAGAACAACAGAAACAAAAAAATATTGATCTTTTTTATCAAATATAATTAAAAATCAAATTACTCAGATTAATTGGAAAACCAATTGGAATCATTCATTCATTTTCCTTCGGCTTAGTCCCTTATTTATCAGGGGTGGCCATAGCGAATCAACCTCCAACTATTCCGGCATGTGTATTAAGTAGCAGTACTGGGAAACACCCATAAACTTTCACATTCTCACACTTGCACACTACAGCCAATTTAGTTTATTCAATTTACCCATTCCATGTGTTTGGACTATGGGGGAAACCAGAGCACCCGGATGACACCCACGTCAACACGGGGAGAACATGCAAACTCCACACAGAAATTCCACCCGGTCCAGCTGGGACTCGAACCTGTAACCTTATTATTGTGAGGCGACAATGCTAACCACAATATGTTAATTGCAACCTAGGAGCTTAATATTTCGGACACTTTTACACAGACAGCTATAATTTTACAACATATACCATTTAAATGTGTTTTGGATAAGTTCTTAGTTAATGTAGGCACCCACCTCTCCACACTGCTTAAACAGGTGACATCATCAGACCCGCCCACAGTATAGATATCCCCGTCCAGAGCACACACCCCTGTGTCACTGCGGGGATGAAGCATTGGAGCGATAAATTTCCACTCGTTATACTGAGAGCAGAACTGCTCAACTGGACAGGACGGGTCATCTTTACTCCAGCCTCCGACTACACAATTTAAAAAAAAACATAAAATAGATGTTAACAAAATCCTATATGTCATTTAAATTTATGAATAAATTGTTCTTATATTTATAGATGCAACAACAGGCAGCTGACCAAGCTTCCTAAAATGTTTAGGCAGGTGTAGAAAAGTCTGGGAGTCGCTGACAAACAGATTGATATAAATACTGACCCACATATATCATGTCAGAGAGTTTGCCTTTAGATGCTGCTTTATTCTTCTTGGTGCTGTGTGTGTTGGTATTATACTTGATGAGCAAGACGTCCTCATCTTCTTTAAAGCAGTTGCTGAACAAACACACACATAAGAAATATGAAATGTTGACATTCTTTCCACACCACACATATGCAAATTCTTCACACTTAAAACAGTGGGCAAACAATAAAACAGCCACCTGCTTGGCTGTGAACATGAGTAAATCACAACACTGATGGAGCAGAAGACTGCCACACTTTGAGTGAGAGATTTGAAGTAGCCTAATATTCAGCACACAACTGAATGGCACTCATGTCTTCCAGTTTGTAGAGCTGATGTTTATAAGATAATCCGCCGTTGATAAAAACCGCATATGCTAGTAGAGTAGGTTTTAAAATTGTTGGTTTAGAAATGGCTGCTGGTTCTTTGCTGATCATGAGCTGGGTAAAGCTAGTTCTGGTCATGTCCTGGTCAGTATAAACCAGCAACTATCTGTTTCCATCTTCGTTTGTCATTCGGAACACAAAACTAAATATTTAAGGGGAAATGTGAGAGCTCCCTCATCCTCCATTTACTCGTTCAAAGTCCAGAAAAATACCAAAAAAACATCCTTAAAACTGATCATATGGTTTAGTTACAATACTATCAAGCTATGAGAATACTTTTGTGCCACATAAAAAACACTTTATTCAACAGTTTTTTTTCTCCTCTGTGTCAGTATATTGCGCACGTTCATCAGCACTTTGCAGTGACGTATATCCTCCAGATGCTTGTGTCACATCCTCTGTGAAAACAAAGCACAGATGCATCCAATTAAAACATCAAGAGTGCAACCAAGCACGACATGTAAATACGCACCTTATACTGACACTGGGAAGAAGTAACTATTGAATAAAGTAGATATTTTTGAATTTTTGTAGCTTTATAATATTCCGATTAAACTACTGAAGGCATGTTTGCTAATTTGTGTTTCAAAGACAAACGAAGGTCTGGAATGACATGAAGGTGATAACATTAATTAATAACAGAATTTTATTTTTGGGGTGAACTAACCCTTTAAGTTAAATATTGTTGGGTTTGCGCAATCAGAGAGCAGAGAAAAATCAGTCAATAATGCTTTCTGTTCATCAACGTTATAGGAATGAAAATTATCATATGCATCTGTTTATATGGCAAAACATGATTTTTTCACCAAAGAAGGTCCGTACTGACTCCAAAGGCAGATACTGATAATATCAGGGCCTGGTGTGTGGACTTTGCAGTTTTACGATGTGGTCACATGTTGATTGGTCAGTTTGTATGTCTCAGTATTTGGGCTTTGGTCACATGGTCAAGAAAGATACAAAATAGGTGGTAAACTTTGCTCTGGGTCTTTTCCTGGTTTGTTCTTTTCCTGCTCTGCTCTTCTCCTGATCTGGAGTCTATCTTCTCTGCCTCTTTGAAGCCTACTTACTCTCTTTGTCTCTCCCTCCCCCTTTCTCTGGTACCTCTGGTAACTTTATTTTACATTTGAGCTGGGTACAATCATTATTCTATGTTTTATAATTTCATATTTTATTATTTTATACAGTTATTTTATAACTAATTCAGTTGTAACTATAGAGAATCGTTGTTATTAAATCATCTCATATTCAAGTATTTGTGAATTACTTTTGACTTGACATCAACACTTAATTGCTCCATATTGCAATACAATGGAATCACATAATAGCGACGCTCTCCAACATTGTAAGCTATTAATACTGCCCTTATTTCTATTTTTGGTGTAAGATTGCAGAAGGATGGTTTGACTAGAATGTACAGTTTTTTACCAACATACTAATAACTTTTTAGTCATTCGGCAGAACTACAGTTCGAACCGTTGTAGTTAAAAACCCATTGTTACAACGTGGCAAATGTGGTTTGAGATTAGGCTTGGGCGGTAATATGGTATTATCCACGAGATCTAAAAATAGCAACGGTGTCAGTTTCAATACCATTATACCGTCATAAAAAAGCAATGCACTTAAATAGTAGAGAAGTATTTAATATTAAATATCCTTAATTTAATGTCTACAAATACATATGCGTGATTGTCATCATGGGACAGTGTGGAGGAGAGAGAGGGAGAGGTGAGGTGGCGAGTTGCGCACCTGCAGTTTGGATGTATTTCCGGTTTCGACCGAACGAGGGGAGACGTGGTAAAAATGAAATAGAGGTCTGCATTCCCGCTGCTGTATCGCGGAGGCCGACCAGATTTCTAGCGGTGCGGGAATAAATTTCCGAATAAATCGTGGGAGCAGTCGGTAACTTTTAAAGGGAGTGGGCGCACGATCAAACAATAACGCTCTCGAGCAAACGAGCATGTGTGTGTGCGGGTGTGTCGCTTGCTGCTCTGTGTGTGTGTGTGTGTGAATGAATGAAAGAGAGAGAGGTGCTGTGCGTTGGGTCTCTCCCTCTCTCTGTGTGTGCGTGTGTGTGAATGAGAGAGAGCGTCCTGCGCAGATCTCTAATACGAACAAAACAAAAAGGTGACCGCGTATACGGTATTCAGTTTCTGAATGGTTTAGGCACAAGCCAACAGTTTTTTGACGCTGTCTGAGCCTTACGTCATAATTTTTTTTATTATGCACGTTAATACCGGATACCGGGGTAAAATAGGGAGGAGGTTTGACGGTATCAAAATTTCGATACCGCCCAAGCCTATTTGAGATATCAGCCCTCAAAACAAACTCTATTGAAATGACAGAATTTTGACAAAGTTATCATTGAGTCTACTTCCAGCTGAGCTGAAATACCGATCTGATACTTCTATAATACATACAAAAGAATAAAGAGGAGTGAAGAAACAAATCCAGGATGTTTCCTTATTTTTTTATTTAATTGACCTTATTTTAACATTCAACAACTTGTCTTGACCGAAGGAAATATTTTTAAAAATTCAGGTTTGTTTCCCCATTGAAACCAAATAACCAAAATGCAAAAGTCTGTTCAAGATATTCATGGGTTTTGCATGGACAAACAGCTGTCAGTTACATTTGATAAAAAAAATAAGACCCTGAAAAGTCTCATTTTTATTTTATCTATTATTTTTTACAGCCATGTCTTAAGCAATCTATAATTTCTCAATGGGAGCGATCAGTCTTTTCTGCTAAACACACAAACACACTGGAGTGAGTCACAGATGTGGGTGTAAGTCAAATGCCCTTGACTCTGTCTGCTTTCACTGCTCATTCTTTTCAGATGTTCTGCTCTCCCTCTCTCTTTCTTTCTTCTGTGGGCTTTACACTGCTATGTTAGGTAAAAGCCACGCTGTGGCATGACAACAGCTCAGATGAGGACTGCGTGCGTCAGGGGTCAAAGGTGAACTCACGCCTGTCGCCTCAGCAAAATATATTACCTCTTGTCGACAAACATAGCACCACACCAGACATGTCTGCACTGTGAACAAAATTCTTCTTCACGCGCACACGATCTGACAACAGGAAATAATTGCACTGACAATCAAAACCCAATCAAGCCGTGACAACTCTGAGAACCAATTGAACTGTCATATAACTTAAGAGCATGAAACCCAGAGTGCTAAACCGGCCACCGATTCACCTATACCGATAATGAAAGCATCACCCTGGCAACCGGTTCTGTTACCATGCCAACCGTGAGCTCAAATGTTTTCACCAGCAGTCATCATGGGCTTCTGGCAGATATCACAGTCTAACCGTGACTTTTCTAACTCATAATTATCACAGAAAAAGAGTGACAGGGAAATGGAAATGCCCTATTGAGAGTGTGTGTGTGTGTGAGAGAGAGGGAAGGAGGCGAGAACGCTGCTAGTTATAAAATCCTGGAAGAGCTGAGACATTTCTTCTTGATAGTCTTGATCCCTAAATCTCTCATCAGAGGCTCAAAATAGAGGCTCATTATTAATAATAATAATAATAATAATAATAGTTTATTCTTATATAGCGCCTTTAAAACTTAATTCTCAAAGTGCTTTACACAAAAAAGACACAGATATAAAACAGTTTAGAATTGAATCATTCAGGCTAAAACATTCACAATTGCTAAAACATTCAAAAGTGATAAAACATTCAAATATCGAGAAACATTAAACTAAAAATGCACACCTCATGAATAGACGAGTGTAAAGTAGTGAGTTTTCAAGAATGATTTAAACAATTTAAAAGATTCAGCGTGTCTAATGTCATGGGAGAGAGAAATCCAGAGCCTCGGAGCCAGAGATGTGAAAGCCCAGTCACCCATAGACCGCAGACGAGTGGAGGGGACTGTTAAAGGACCAGAGTCAGAGGTAATGTAGTGTATTTTTTATTTAATGCCATGTCAGCAACCAAGGCTATTTTCAAGGCAGGAACCTTTCAATAATGAATATACAATTTAAAATTAACAAACAAATGAATATATAAATTAAATAAGATTTTTAGTGTTGATGCATGATAAAAATCCTAAAATCTTTTGTAGTTTATTGATGTTTCTTTTGAAAACACCAGCTGGTAAGGCATTGCATTAGTCCAAGCAGGAAAAAACGAAAGTATTGATTAGTTTTTCTGCAGAAAAGGAAAGCATTGGGTGGATTCGTGAAATGATTTTAAGATTAAAAATGAAGTCTTTAAAGTGGACGGTATTTGGGGGTCAAATGTTAGACTTTGGCCAAATATTACCCCTAAGATCTTTAGTTTGGCCTGGACCTCCACAGATGAGCTTTCTAGGTTAATGTTAAGAGATTTATAAAGAATAGGGTATAAGCCTGTAAGCCTAATATATATTCGTTCATTCATTTTCCTTCAGTCCCTGATTTATCAAGGATGGCCACAGTGGAATGAACCCCCAACTATTCCAGCATATGTTTTACGCACCGGATGCCCTTCCAGCTGGAACCCAGTACTGTTAAACAAACACTCGCATACACACACAAACACACACACACACACACTCTATGGCCACATTAGTTTATTCAGTTTACCCTATTCAAATGCCAACTGGCCCAGCTGGGATTCGAACCAGCAACCTTCTTGCTGTAAGGTGACAGAGCTAACTACTCAGCCACCATGCCACATATATTCATTCATTTATGTTCTTTTTGGCTTAGTCCCTTTATTAATCAGGGGTCGCCACAGAGGAATGAACCGCCAACTATTCCAGCATATGTTTTGCACAGAGGATGCCCTTCCAGCCGCAACCCAGTACTGGGAAACACACACACTATGGCCAAATTAGTTCATTCAATTTACCTTATTCAAATGCCAACTGCCCAGCCAGGACTCAAACTAGCAACCTTCTTGCTGTGAGGTGACAGAGCTAACTACTGAGCCACAATGCCGCATATATTCATTCATTTATTTTATTTTCGGCTTAGTTCCTTTATTAATCAGGAGTCGCCACAGCGGAATGAACCACCAACATACCCAGCATATGTTTGACACAGCGGATGCCCTTCCAGCTGGAACCAAGGGGCCTGGAACCCAGTATTGTTAAACACCGATACACATTAGCATTCAAACACCCACTCATACACATTGGCGAATTTAGTTTATTCAATTTACCTAATTCAAATGGCAACTTTTCTAGCCAGTACTCGAACCAGCAACCTTTTTGCTGTAAGGTGACAGAGCTCTAACTACTAAGCCACTATACCGCATGTATTCATTCATTCATTCATTCATTTTCTTTTTGGCGTAGTCTCTTTATTAATCAGGGGTCACCACAACGAAATGAACCGCCAACTTATCAGGCATGTTTTACGCAGCGGATGCCCTTCCAGCTGCAACCCAGTACTGTTAACCACCCATACACTCGCATGCACACACACATACACACTCATACACTATGGCCAGATTAGTTTATTCAATTCACCTTATTCAAATGCCAACTGGCCCAGCTGGGACTCGAGGCAGCAACCCTCTTGCTGTAAGTCAACAGTGCTAACCACTGAGCCACCATGCCGCATACATCTTGCAATATTTTCCCACTGACTAGGTGCCATCTGGCAATAGAGTGTCTACTTTTTCAATATCCCGGGTTACAAAAATATACTTCCCAAAATTCTCAGGTAGTAAATAAAACTAATAAACTCAGGTAGTATAAAAAAAACTAATAATAAAACTCAGGTAGTAAATAAATCTTATTTTGACTTCAGTTTATCAGATAAAAAAAATTCACTTAGCATGTTTCTTAAATATCTGCAAACATATTATAGTATTTTTATGCTTTAGAAGAGTAAAAAATGTACATACAGCACCTTTAAATTAAAACAAATGTCCACAGGAAACTTTTATGCAGTTGTCCATCAAAATGTCTAATCATAGTTTAAAAAATAATTGAATTCTCAACTGATGAGACCAAGCTACTATTTCGCACAATGAAGAAGCAGAGACCTAAAGAAAACGTGGCATCCGGAAGGGCAAACAATTATTTTTAGATGGAGGAAAAGGTCAGTGCAATAACACACTATGAAAAAACTGGAAAAAGCTATTTTAATGTCAATACATGCTAAACTTGGAAATAACTATTATTATTCAGTATTTTATTTCAATATTATTAACTTATTCAGTATTATATACATTATTTTTGAATAGGGATATGCAATGCATTTCATAACTGTTGCACACTAGCCAAGTAAATTGAATCCAGTATAGCATGACTAAGTTCAGTAAATAAAATGTCAAATTAAAAATACATCAGCAGTGAGTCATAAGGATCAGACTTAGCATCCAAATAAACTCATTAATATCAGAAGGATTTTATACATTAGATATGACTGAACTCAAAACTCTTAGATTGAGAAAGCATTGCAGATTTACACAATCTGATCTGAATGTAAAACTCAAAAAGTTGTGGTGCATCATGTGTTCATTTAGTTTTTTTAAAGCCTTGTTTTCATTTTCACATATTTCTGTGCCGAATCAAATGTCTTTATGGATGTACTCACGTTTCTGATGTCATCATGATGTCGCTCGTTTATCAATGTTTCTTTAGTCACTCTTGTTCTCTGCAGTTTATTGTGTATGAGACAGAGCCAGAGGTTTATTTAGAGGTTTTATAGTGTGTGACCGACAGACAGAGACTGTACATGTGTGATATGCAGGTATGCAGGTTTAGTGCTGACAGTGAATGATACACAACATGTAAACAATCAAAGAGGTGAGAAAATAGCTTTTCTTCTGCCATGTGATTCATTACACACACACACACACACACAAACACACTCTTACAGAAGACAAGCGTTCGCATTGGGAACAGGCTAGTATTCATTTCACACACAACCATAACTCACTGTTACACCCACATATGAATTCACGTTTTGACAGGCCTACTCGTTTCTATTGAGGTTAAGTTGCTTATATATTTACACTTCAGACTTTCTTCTTGATATTATATTTTCAGAAAAGTATTCTTTGCAAATTCTAAATATTGACATCATATTAGCAGCCAGCATCGAGGTAAAGTGGGTTTTACATTCGCACATTCATTCAGTGACAACTCCATAGATTGTTTACCATGGTACTTTGAATATTCTGACTGAAACCACATGTAAATATGACTTCAAAACAACATTAGCACCATTTAATTGGCTGTGAACAATGTTTGATAGTCATTTGCTGCTAATATGGATTCACTATTTAAAATTTGCAATGAATACTTCTCTGAAATTGTTTAAGGAGAAAGCCTGCCCTCGTGGAAAAAAAAAAGTATACTGAATTGTATTGCAAATATATTTTTTATTCCAACAGTACATTGAAAGTATACTAATTTAAAAGTATACTTAATTTAAATATATTAAACATTTATTATTACCATACTTTTATATATAACTTTTAACACACTTAAAATAATTGTAATTTAGTATATTTTCTAAAAATATATTTTAGAAAAATGCACTTTAAATACATGCTTAGTTTATTTTTTACAAGTGTATTTATTTAGCATTTGATGGTAATATATTTTAGTATTATTTTAACTGTACTTTGAAAATTAACTTGTAAGAATGTTCAAAGCACATTATTAAATAAGTTGTATATTTTGTTAAATTCAATCTATCTATCTATCTATCTATCTATCTATCTATCTATCTATCTATCTATCTATATCCATCCATCCATCCATCCATCCATCAATCCATCCATCCATCCATCCATCCATCCATCCATCCATCTATCTATCTATCTACTTATTTAAAACTTTTGTAAATAGTGTGCAAACATACACTGTTAAAACAATTCCCAGAAACTCACAACGTTACTGTACTTTTAAACAGTAAATTAAATATCACAAAGCAAGCATGAAATTAGCATACATGTTATGCTTATTTAAAGTGTACTAGATATACTTAAAGTTGTTCCAATTTAGCACACAAAAGTACACTAAATACACTTAAAATTGTACTTTAGTGCAATTTTATTACAACTAAAATATACTTAGCACAAAATTAATATGTTCAAAATGTCACACTGCAAGTTAACTAAACATTAATACACATAAAATATACTGACAATTAGTCCGGATCCAAGTATACTAAGCATATTTATTTTTCACTAGGGTGAATGTGCGAATATAAAAAGATAGAGGTAATGTTGGTTTTACATTCGCACATTCTGACTTTTCTCTTAATAATATAATTTTACAAAAGTATTATTTGCAAACTCTAAATAGTGAAATCATATTAGCAGCCAATGACTATCAAAAAACAGCATAGTTCACAGTGAATCAGATAGTGTTACTGTTGATTAGAAGCCATACTTGCATGCTTATTCCGATCGAATATTCAAAGTTACATCGTAAACAATATAGAGACTGCTTAATGAACGAATATGCAAATATAAAACCAACTTTACCTCTATATATAAAAGCAACTTTAACTTAATGCAGCCAATGACTATCAAAATACAACATTGTTCACAGTCGAATAAATAGTGCTAAAGCTGTGTACAAGTGCTAATGTTGTTAACAAGTCATATTCAGATCGAATATTCAAAGTAACATGGTAAACAATATCGTGAGCGTGTCAAATGTTGACACTGAACCAATGTGTGAATATAAAGCCAACTTTACCTCTTATTTCTGCAGAAGAGTTATTTTTGGTAATGTTTTTATGAATTTATATTTTATATTTTCATTTTAGTTGTATAGTTGAGTATTTTAAATATAAATTTTATGTATATGTTGCTAAATGCACTGCCTTATCCCAATGGCCACCATTATTGGTTAGTTTATAATCACATTCAACAATGCTGAACAGTTGTGAATTAATATATTAATATTAGACACCCTAAATATGTTATTTACCAAAAATCAATACCATATCTTGATGTTAGAATACTTCACTAACCTTTTGTTTGGAGCTTTGTTTCAGCCATCATCTCCTCATGGTGCAAGTTGGTCATGTGACAATTTTCACTAATCATGTGATATCTGTGCATGTATTTAATCCACACCTGTTTTTTTCATATTAGCAAGAAATGCACCAAAACACCAGTCAATAACATTTTCAGAGCTTTATAAAAAAAAAATTCATACTATTGTGAATAATTGAGCTTCATTTAAACATGATTAAATAACAAAAATACCATTATTGTGAACAAAATAGTTTAGGTCTGTCTTTAAAAAATGATCAGTTGGCTATACTGTTAGAAAATCAGTTTCTTCATTACATGTAATCTTTTCCTTCCAGAACCTGATTGTTGTACCATATATGAAAGTATACTATAATGATTTATAGTAAATACTGTTGAGGTTTTGAACCAGTAGAATACTTTAATCTTTCATTCATTCATTTTAATTCAGCTTAGTCCCTTTATTTATCAGGGCTTGCCACAGCGGAATGAACCACCAACTTTTCCAGCACAGGTTTTACACAGTGGATATCCTGCCAGCTGCAACCCAGTAGCGGGTACACACTCATTCACACACAGTTTGGTTCACACACATTTTGGGCAGTTTGATTTATTCAGTTCACCTGTACCACGTCTTTGGACTGTGAAAACTCAAACCAGCGACCTTCTTGCTGTGAGGCAACAGTGCTAACCACTGAATCACCGTGCTGCCCCAGATTACTTTAATCTTTTGAGGTAATTCTACAGTTGCTATGGTAACAACTACACAACACAAACAACTATAGTAATATAAACAAATTCAGTGTTTCCTCTATCATTTTTTTCCAGCTGTGGCGGCAGGCCTACACAGATCTACCAACTACCTGTGGCATTATGTCAATGACAAATGTCGTGAGTGCAGTATAACAAGTTGAGATCGCATTTATGTAATACGAGCATGCAAATCTCTTTGCTTGGGCGCCGATTTCGTCTGCTCTTGCACAAAACTTTTTTCAGGCCCCCTTAAGTATACGCTGCTCAAGCACAGATTTTCTTGTGCGCTCTCAAATAAATGCTGCTGAAGTGCGATTTCGTGCGTTTATGTAGTGAGTATGTCTTTAACATTTATTACTTCAGCTGGGAACATTTATGAATGTTTCCAATAGACCTGCAGAGCAGCATTAATGCGTCCTGAAGTGAAGTGAAACGGCTATACAATGTGTTTGCTGGCCTCACGCATCACGCACCCGTCTGTCAGCCAATCAGTCAGTCAGCAAGTAACCCTTAAAGGGTTGAACTAACAACGCACAGCACTACTACGGTGATAGAAAAGTTTGCGCTGTTATAATTCATTTACCTTTTAATACGTTTTGGTGCGATTATCACCCACTATTTTTAAAAAAACAACTGAATGTTTTGAATGAAAAGCTGTAATGTAGCCATGGTGGGATGAATTTTGGAGTGGCGCCCTGCCATGAAAGAATGAATGTAGCGGAAACCATGAAATTACCCAACACTGTAGTTTTCTATAACTATAGGCAGGGGCGCCGCCAAAGGGGGCCCCCAGAGTCTACATTTAGGGGGCCCCCAGAGTCATTATTAACCGGAGTCATTTTTTAACTTTTGCCTCCACCCACCCCCGCTCTTCACTTTCATCTGCGATCTCCCATGCCCCCCTCCCCTCATTCTTCACTTTCATCCGCGATCACCGCCAACAAACTCATCCCCCAACTTGGTCCTACACTTTCATCCTGGTTCTATTTGATTTGATTTTGGAGGCCAAATCAAATCACTTTTATTGTCACATCATCAGCAGCACGTGTGCTATGATGAGTGAAAAGCTTAGGCCAGCGGCACCCCTGACTATAGGGTATATTATACTACAACACACCAGCTTACTGTCGTAAAAACTAAAAAGTATACAACAGGACTTAACAGTTTATCAGTTCACTATAGTTAATGCCGCAGTATGATGTAGAACTCAATAACACATTTATGATAAGAATATATAGTGTATAATACACTTTACTATAGTTTGGTTAAAAAACACCAGTATTTACTATAAATTACTGTAGTATTTGTATGTGGGCTCTAATTACTTTAAAAATGTAATTTTACCTTTCCAACGCTCAAAAAGATAGTAAAGATCTTTAGATTATTTATTCATTCATTAATTTTTTTTTGGCTTAGTCCTTTTATTCATCAGGGGTCGCCACAGCAGAATGAACTGCCAACTTATCGAGCATATGTTTTACACAGTGGATGCCCTTCCAGCTGCAACCCAGTACTGGGAAACACCGATACACACTTATTCACACACATACACTATGGCCAATTTACTTTGTTCAATTCACCAATAGCGCACATGTTTGTACTTGTGTGGGAAACCAGAGCACACGGAGGAAACCCATGCCAACACTTTATATATATATATATATAAAGCTTAATATTATATTTATAAGTAGTAATTTATAAGTAATAGACTTAAAAATTTTAAAAGTTTGTTTAATATGGGTCCTATACTAGTATTCCATTGTATTACAGAGACAGGCACAACCATTTGAGTTCTGAATAAGCCAAATAGGCTCAACCCACCTGTTTACTGTAGTAAAAACCTCTTTTATTTTTAAGTACATTCTTTGTTTTCATGTATTAAATAAATAAACTGCCACTTTTCTAGTTAAATGGCCCACATATAAAAATGTATTTTTAAACTTACAGGCTAATTCACATATTTCACAATCTGAATTATAATAATAAATAAGAAGTACTTTTTAATAATAGACAACTCTTGATATTTCTATCTCTTTCAGTGACTTAGTGACAGTTAAACGAGTACATTCTCTAGTGGTTCTGTCACTGTGTTTAATCCTTTCTGTGTAAGACTATGGTATAGTTAATGCCACACGAACTGTAAAGTGTTTAATATTGGTAGTTCATTTAGAAATAAAAATAGCGAAATGTTTGTTAAGAGTCACACTTTTGGCTGGAGGAAACAGCTGAACGCCAAGAAAACCTAACTGCTCCTCCGTGACATTGGGATACAGGTGATACAAGGTTATTTATATCAAAGAACTGCAATTAAGCAGATTTTATAACAATTTATCGATAAACACACACACCTCGTTCTCTCGCTGTCCACGGCTATAGTTTGCTGATCAAATGAAAAACAAAAGACAGGAAGGAGACAAATTCTGCCACCGTCTTCATATCAAGTTTAAAGGGGACTTTGAGGATAATTTAGTGTACAGCTTATGAGCTAATCGCAAAACTTTTAGGGGGGTTGAGTAGAAATATAGCCCCTCTAAAATAGGCCTAGCAACACCCGTGGAGAACATGCAAACTTCACACAGAAATGTCAACTATCCCAGCCGGGACTCGAACCAGTGACCTTCTTGTTGTGAGGCGAGTGCAAACCACTAAGGCACCATGTCGCCCATCTTTAGATTGTTGAAGGCAAAATAAAAGAACACATAAATGATATTTTGTAGAAAGCTGAAATCAAGACTTCCATAGTAGGAAAAACAAATACGATGGAAGTCAATGGTAAAGAAAGAAAGTCAAACAGGTTTGGAACAAGTAAAGGGTGGGTAAATTCTGACATTTTTTATTTTATTTTGGGGTGGACTATTCCTTTAAGAATGCATGTGACTTATTTTGTACTTCCAAAACTTCTACAAACTTTCTGTAGGCACAGAGTTGTATGGGTCAAGGACAGCAACATCAGTCTGTGTGTGCTTTTGTTGTTGAGTAATGTATCCTGCCATCATCCATTATTACTGCAGGTGAAGCTGGACATCTCTGCGCAGTGGAGACGGAGCTGTGTTATATTTCATTACCTGTCTGGTGTCAGTTTACACAAGAACCAGCAGCCAGGTGAACAGCAGACACATTGGTTAGTGAGGCAAAATCCTGAAGAAAAAGAAGTAGAATAACTCTGGTATAGAAGAGAAAAGAGAAAGGAAGACATAATTATTGAACATCATGAAGGTAAGTTAATATTTTTCCAATGTTGCTATCATTGTTTCTACCAGTTCTAATATATTCTGGTCTGTACTGTCAGTGTTCGGATACTGGTCTTTAATGTGGACAGCTAGTGTGCTGGTTTACTGCTTAAACATTAACCAACATGACTGAAAATATCTGGCTGAGACAAAGTTCTGGATAAAAACCTCACAGTCAGGGAACTAGTGTTGTGCTGTAAAAGACTAAGTGAAGCCCTGTGAGAAACAGGCAAGAGACAAGTGATGTCTTGTAAAAGACTAGTAAGAAATATGTGATGCACTTTCAGAGACTACAGATGACCTGAGAGACTAGATATGGTCTGTGAAAGACTGATAAACCTAAGAGACTATAGATGTTCTGTGAGAGACTACAGATGAGTGATGTACTTTGAAAGACTACAGATGTCTTGTGAACGACTAGTAAGAGACTAATTATGGGCTATGAGATATTAGAGTGGCTAATCTTGTCCTGAGTGACTAGGGATGTCAGTGAGAAACCAGTGATGTCCTGTGAAAGACCAATTAAAGTTGTGTGCTATGAGATATTAGAGAGACTAAGGTTGTCCTAAAACACTGGTGAAGTTCTGAGAGAGACTAGTAAGAAACAAGACAGAATAGTAATGTGCTGCGAAAGACCAGTGAGTCCAGTGATGTCCTAAGAAAGAATCGTGGTCTTCTGAGATAGACTAGTAAGAGTCTTGTGATGTTCTCAAAAAGACTAGTGATGTCCTGAGAAAGACTAATGAGAGACTAGTGGTGTACTGAGAAAGACTAGTGAGAGACTAGTGGTGTACTGAGAAAGACTAGTGCGAGACTAGTGATGTACTGAGAAAGACTAGTGAAGTCTCGAGAAAGACTAGTGAGAGACTAGTGATGTACTGAGAAAGACTAGTGAAGTCTCGAGAAAGACTAGTGAGAGACTAGTGATGACTTGAAAAAGAGTAGTGAAGTCTCGAGAAAGACTAAGAGATTAGTGATGTCCTGAGAAAGACTAGTGAGACTAGTGATGTCCTGAGCAAGACTAGTAAGAGACTAGTGATGCCCTGAGCAAGACTAGTGAGAGGCTAGTGATGTCCTGAGCAAGACTAGTGACAGACTAGTGATGTCCTGAGCAAGACTAGTGAGAGACTAGTGATGTCCTGAGCAAGACTAGTGAGAGACTAGTGATGTCCTAAGCAAGACTAGTGACAGACTAGTGATGTCCTGAGAAAGACTAGTGATGTCATAACAAAGACTAATGAAAGACCAGTGATGTCCTGAGAAAGACTAGTAAAAGACTAGTGAAGTCTCGAGAATGACTAGTGAGAGACTAATGATGTACCGAGAAAGACTAGTGAGAGACTAGTGAAATCTCAAGAAAGACTAGTGAAAGACCAGTGATGTCTTGAGAAAGACTAGTAAAAGACTAGTGATGTCCCGAGAAAGACTAGGGAAGTCTCGAGAAAGACTAGTGAAAGACTAGTGATGTCTTGAAAAAGACTAGTGAAATCTCGAGAAAGACTAATAAGAGACTAGTGATGTCCTGAGAAAGACTAGTGAGACTAGTGATGTCCTGAGAAAGACTAGTAAAAGACTAGTGAAGTCTCGAGAAAGACTAATGAGAGACTAGTGATGTCCTGAGCAAGACTAGTGAGAGACTAGTGATGTCCTGAGCAAGACTAGTGAGAGGCTAGTGATGTCCTGAGCAAGACTAGTGAGAGACTAGTGATGTCCTGAGCAAGACTAGTGAGAGACTAGTGATGTCCTGAGCAAGACTAGAGAGAGACTAGTGATGTCCTGAGCAAGACTAGTGACAGACTAGTGATGTCCTGAGAAAGACTAGTGATGTCATAACAAAGACTAGTGAAAGACAAGTGATGTCCTAAGAAAGACTAGTAAAAGACTAGTGAAGTCTCGAGAATGACTAGTGAGAGACTAATGATGTACCGAGAAAGACTAGTAAAAGACTAGTGATGTCTTGAGAAAGACTAGTAAAAGACTAGTGATGTCCCGAGAAAGACTAGTGAAGTCTCGAGAAAGACTAATGAGAGACTAGTGATGTCCTGAGCAAGACTAGTGAGAGACTAGTGATGTCCTGAGAAAGACTAGTGAAAGACTAGTGATGTCCTGAGAAAGACTAGTGAGAGACTAGTGATGTCCTGAGAAAGACTAGTAAAAGACTAGTGAAGTCTCGAGAAAGACTAATGAGAGACTAGTGATGTCCTGAGCAAGACAAGTGGAGACTAGTGATGTCCTGAGCAAGACTAGTGAGAGGCTAGTGATGACCTGAGCAAGACTAGTGAGTGACTAGTGATGTCCTGAGAAAGACTAGTGATGTCCTGAGCAAGACTAGTGAAAGACCAGTGATGTCCTGAGAAAGACTAGTAAAAGACTAGTGAAGTCTCGAAAAGACTAGTGAGAGACTACTGATGTACTGAAAAAGACCAGTGATGTCTTGAGAAAGACTAGTAAAAGACTAGTGATGTCCTGAGAAAGACTAGTGAAACACTAGTGAAGTCTGGAAAAAACTTATAAGAGACCAGTGATGTCCTGAGAAAAACTAGTAAAAGACCAGCGAGAGGAATGTTCTGAGAAAGACTAGTGAGGGACTAGTAAAATACTTTAAGAGACTAGAGATGTTTTGTGACAGACTAGAAAGACAAATGAAGTCCTGTGAGAAACTAGTGAGAGACTAGTGATGTCCTGAAAAAGACTAGTAAAAGACAAGTGAAGTCCTGTGAGAGACAAGAGAGACTAGTAATGTCCTGCGAAAGACTAATGATGTTCTGGGAAAACTAGTAAAAAACTAGTGAGAGGCTAGGTATGTTCTGAGAAAGTCATGCTCTGTGGGAGACAAGAGAGACTAGTGATGTCTTGTGAAAGACAAGGGAAGTCCTGTGAGAAAATAGAAAGACTATTGATGTCCTGAGGGATGACAAGTGAAAATAAATTATTTCTGAAAAAAATCAAGTGTTCAGAAATTGTTCTGTAATTTTGCTCTCCTCTGCAGTTAATGCTATAATCTGGTCATATTTCTCTCTCTCTCTCTCTCTCTCTATCAGATCTGTGTGTTCCGGCTGCAGACTCATCAGTGGTGCTTCCTCTTGTGTAATGTCATCTTGTTTCACGCTCTGCTCTTTGGAGGTGACATAGTGGAAGAGTTTCTCCTGCAGTCGTCTCCTGCTGCGTACACTGACCGATTCGTCCTTGAGGTCCGAGAACGGGCACGCAAGCTAGACCTGACTGATCCTAGGGTCAACACCTCACAGCTCTATCCCATAAACACAGAGCCCTGCCTTCCTCATCTGGACCTCCTCATCCTCACAGTTGTCCTAAGTTCACCTGGAAATTCAAGTCAAAGGGAGGCAGTGAGAAACTCATGGGCCAATCAGACAGTAGTGCATAATGTTGCCATACGGACAGTTTTTTTTCTCAGCTCATCCCCCTTGGGGGCAGAGCTTGGAGTAATAAAAGAGGAGTCTGAACGATATGGTGACATTGTGCAGTTTGAAGGAGGCATTTCAAGAGGAGACTGGCAGGGAGGACATTGGGACCAAGTTAAAATGGCACTAAAATGGATCCTACATTTTTGCCCGCAAGCCCGATTTATCATTCTTTCTGAGGATTCTGTGTATTTAAACCTTCCCGCGCTTACGTCATACTTACTAGGATTGAGAACGCACCCAGATGACCTTTATCTCGGTAGGGTCATCCATCGGGCCGCACCTGAGAGAGACCCCGATAAGCCACATTACCTACCCTATCAGGTGTATCCTGATAAATACCTCCCTGACTACTGCTCCGGCCCAGCGTTCCTTCTATCTCAAGACGTGGTGAGAAAAATTTACGTCGCAGCTGAGGATGCATCATTACCCCTGCCCTCTGACATTCTGATTGGCCTGTGCGCAAGACGGGCAGGTGTGGTGGCCACTCACAGCGCTCGCTTTTCTGGCAACAGACACATTCGCTATAACCCCTGCTGTTACAACTTCCTGTTCAGCTCTGCCGGGATGGGAGTGAGGCAAATGGGCATAGCCTGGCGGGATTTAGGGGTGGGGAAGGGGAGGAGCTGTGGCATGCTCAAGACCTATTATAGTTTGGTAGTGTGCAAAGCAATGACCTACCTGGATAAACTCTCCTTTCTGAATAATGAATACAGCCAGGGATGAATGTGAGTGTGCCTCTTTAGCTGCGTAGATTGCTGCAAATATTGAATTTGACAAAAATTAAGTATTAAAATGGATCTGTTTTAGTATTTAAAGAGGCATTTCACCCAAAAGGGAAAAATTTGCCATCATTTACTCACCCTTAACTTGTTCTAATGCGCTTATTTCAAGCGACTGCCATTTTAAAACATGAAAGTGAGGCTGCGGTGGGAAGAAACATTGCAACAACATGCCGTTGCCGCGATTTCAAAATGCAGATATGGTGTTAACATCACTTTAATATCATTCAGTTAAGTTTGATTTAAACTATTAAGAGCATATTAGGGATGTCCAGATCCGATCACGTGATCAGAAATCGAGCCCGATCACGTGGTTTCAGACCGGATCTGAATCGGACGTTTCCTCCCAATCAGGACTCAAATATTCATTCATTTTCTTGTGGGCAAAGTCCCTTTATTAATCCGGGGTCGCCACAGCGGAATGAACCGCCAACTTATCCAGCAAGTTTTTACGCAGCGGATGCCCTTCCAGCTGCAACCCATCTCTGGGAAACATCCACACACACACTCAAACACTACGGACAATTTAGCCTACCCAATTCACCTGTACCACATGTCTTTGGACAGTGGGGGAAACCGGAGCACCCGGAGGAAACCCATGCGAAGGCAGGGAGAACATGCAAACTCCACACAGAAACGCCAACACAAGGTTTGAACCAGCGACCTTCTTGCTGTGAGGCGACAGCACTACCTACTGTGCCACTGCCTCGCCCGGACTCAAATACATATGAATATATATTCTCATTATTTTGTAACATATAGTTATGCGGAGGCACAGAGTTAGACCGCTTTCTTCACTTCACACAGAAACGGCAACGCATGCGGCATGAAATCACTTTGTTGCAGAGACGCTATTGGTTAAATGCCGGCAAAGTAGAACATGGTAGCAGCTTGAAGCGGGAGTATGTCTGCGTTCTGGAGGTATTATAAAGTTGATGACGACAACATTGCCACAGCAAACTGAGATATATAATTTTGGGATTGCAAGTAGTGGAAAGGAAAAGGCTACTTTTAAAACAAGAAACCTGATAAGACACCACAGGAACTGAATTTCATAAAACACCACAGGAACTGAATTTCAGTTTGAAGAGGGTAGAAAAGTGCCCCATGACAACACGAAGGCACAAGACATCACAGCCAAGATAGCAGAAATGATCGCAATAAGTGACCTGCCATTCATCTTTGTAGAAAACCCTGGATTTCTTTTGCTTTTGGGTATCGGATTGAGTTTTGGTAGATTCTCAAAATCAAATGACTCAGACTCGAGGGCAAAAAAACCTGATCGGGAAATCCCTATTAGGCATCAAACAAAATCATAATCTTTTTAAGAGTAATAAGCTTGAGTGTCCTACTAGGTGTAAGTTCATGGAACCACATAAACACTGTGGGGACGCTGTAGTGTTGTCACGGTACAAAAATTGTAAAAACGTCTATTTCCTGCTAACATTTAAACGCGGTTGAGCGCATTCTTAAATGCTGCTGATGTGACATAGCATTCACCAGTGCTCAACAGAAATGATTGTGATTGGCCCTGAAGGTCATCAGTTCACCACTCTTCATCCAGTGCAAACAAAGATACACAGACACTGGAGCTTTTTAAAACCATGAAGATCAATTGATTCATTAGCAGATCGCTTGTCTGTGGTTGCACTGTGGTTGAACTTGTGTTTGAAGAAGATAACGTTAGCTAACTAGTGCCATTTCCCTTAGCTGAAAATGATTTCCGATATAACTTTATTGTTTTCACTATTCATTCAGAACGGATCTTCGGGTCACTCGGAAAGCGGTAATATTATAAATTTGTGTCACTTTTTCTTCACTGATAAGATATACAGCCAGGTACTCAATACGCCAATTGCGACCAACGCTCCTGTGTGACTTCTGGTGATACTTCCGGGTTTTTTTTCCACCGCAGCCTCGCTTTCACTTTTAAAATGGCGGCCGCGTGAAATCAGTCCATACCAGTTTGAGATTTTTTATTTTTTTTATTAAGTTGAACACAGAAGATATTTTGAAGAAGGTTGTAAACTCTTAACTATTTACTTCCATTGTATTTGTTTTCCCTATTGAAACATGGTACTCAACTGTGAGGAAGTGATGTTTTGAGTAGATTCGCTCTCTTTTTAGAGTCGTTTAGACTGTAATGAAATTGTCTAGGGGCAATTTATTTTTATACTAAGCAAGAATGCATAAAAAAGATCAAAAGTAACAGTCAAGACATCATTTATAGTGTTGCAAAATATTTCTGTTTTACATTTACTAGACTGAAAACACCATTTCATGTGTCTGAGGTCTTCTGTGTCATATATACAGCAGTGTTAGAAGATAGAAAGTGAGAGTGAATTATTTATAACTTCGGTAAAAGATAAATGTAATGTAATTAATAAATTATTCAAATAAACGAACTCGGCAGGTGACAGACACACTTGTTTTTCTCTCTGTATATTTTCGTTTTTCTTTCCACTCTTTGTTATATTGCAGCCATTTACTAAATGTTCTTTTATTTTCTCAATGTGCACACGGCAGCAGCCCATATTAACAGAAAAACACAGAATTGATGACATTTTCACAGATTTATTAAAAAAGAAAAACTAAAATATCTCATGGTCTCAAGTATTCAGACCCTTTGTTCAGTATTTGGTAGAAGCATCCTTTTAATCTAATACAGCTATGAGGTTTTTTTTTTGGGAAAAATGCAACAAGTTTTACACGCCTGTATTTGAGGATCTTCTCCAATTCGGTCAGGCTCGATGGTAAACGTTGGTGGACAAGCATTTTAGGTCTTTCCAGAGATGCTCAATTGTGTTTATTCAGGGCTCTGGCTGGGCCATTCAAGAACAGTCACAGAGTTGTTGTGAAGCCACTGCGTTATTTTAGCTGTGTGCTCAGGGTCACCGTGTTGTTGGAAGGAAAATTTTTGGCCCAGTCTGAGGTTCAGAGCACTCTGGAGAAGGTTTTCATCCAGGATATCCCTGCACTTGCTGCATTCATCTTTCCCTTAAATTGCAACCAGTCTTCCTGTCCCTGCAGCTGAAGAACACCCCCACTGCATGATGCTGCCCCCACCATGCTTCACAGTTGGGACTGAATTGGACAGGTGATGAGCAGTGCCTGGTTTTCTCCCCACATACCGCTTGGAATTAAAGCCAAAAAGTTCTTTCTTGGTCTAATCAGACCAGTGAATCTTAATTTCTCACCATCTTGGAGTCCTTCAGGTGTTTTTTATTGTGTCTTGCACTGAGGAGAGTTTTCTATCGGGCCACTCTGCTATAAAGCCCTGACTGGTGGAGGGCTGCAGTGATGGTTCACTAACTACGACTATCTCCCATCTCCTGACTGCATCTCTGGAGCTCAGCGATCTTTGGGTTGTTCTTAACCTTTCCCAACAAGGCTCTTCTCTTCTGATGGCTCTGTCTGGCCAGAGCTAGGAAGGGTTCTGGTCATTCCCAAACGTCTTTCATTTAAGCATTATGGAGGCCACCGTGCTCTTAGGAACCTTAAATGCAGCAGAAATGTTTTGTAACATTGGCCAGATCTGTGCACTGCCACAATTCTGTCTCTGAGCTCTTCAGGTACTTCCTTAAACCTTATGATTCTCATCTGCTCTGACATGCATTGCGAGCTATGAGGTCTGATATAGACAGGTGTGTGGCTTCCTTAATCAAGTCTAATCAGTATTATCAAACACAGCTGGACTCAAATGGAGGAGTGGAATGATCCATAATGGACAGCACCATTATGTTAAACATGAGTGTCACAGCAAAGGGTCTGAATACTTATGATCATGTGATATTTCAGTTTTTCTTTTTTAATAAATCAGCAAAAATGTCATCAATTCTGTGTTTTTCTGTCATTAAAGGATTCTGTGTGTTCATTAATTACTTAAAAATGAACTTAAATAATTTAGCAAATGGCAGCAATAAAACTGTGAAAAATATAAGGTGGTCTGAATACTTTTCGTACCTACTATATATATATATATATATATATATATATATATATATATATATATATATATATATATATATATATATATATATATATATATATTCATCTCATGGGTGCCCAAACATATTATTATGAAGGGCTAAAAAAAAAACTTAATTGAGGTTAATGAGCCATAGTTAAATAAAAATGACTAGAAAACATTGCTTTATTTTAACTAATACAGTCTTTTTTTCATTTTAGGATAAAAATTATAGTATAAACAAAAGAATAATTTTCGACAGAATTCCGCTACTTTTGTCTTGATTTGCTTGCAGATGTCTTCTGCATAGTCCTCCATCTGTCATCAGTGACAGTATTTACATTTTAAAAAATCTGATTCATTTACTGCATTTAATTGAAACATTTAATTTCAGTTTGCTTTTTTGTGGCTCAGCAATAAAAGGTAACAGGTTACGTCAAATTAGAAATTACGATCTCTGTGTTCAAGGCATTCGCCCCAACCCTCTCCATCATTTTCGCTCTCCAGTTAAATACAGTTATTAAGATAGTTCTGTAGACTATCGAAAAATAAATTAGCTAAACATTCTGATTTCATATATATATATATATATATACATACATATATCTAGTCAAATATTATTTACTGTCATCATGGAAAAGATAAAATAAATCAGTTATTAGAAATGAGTTATTAAAACTATTAAGTTTAGAAATGGGTTGAAACAATCTTCCCTCCATTAAAACGAAATTGGGGGAAAAAAAATAAACGGGTGATAGTAATTCAGGGGGGGCTAATAATTCTGACTTCAACTGTATATGTAAACAAATTTCACATAATATTAGGAGAATCTGCATTATGAATATGAATTTATTTTTTTAAAGACTTTACAAAAAGGGTTGTTTGGCCCTCTAGTGTTAAGATGCATGAACTAACCTTCCAAAATATCCAACAATTTTTCAGTCCTCAATAAATAAAACACACTACTTTTTTCGCACACGTCCTCTTTGATCAGATAGAGAAAAAAAAACGTAAAACCAGATGCCAGCAGTTTCAGCTGGATAGGCTGTATAGAAATATGACAGAAAAACAGAATGACCTTGAGTAAATGCATAACACAAAACAAATATTTAGGGGTGACATGGTGGCTCAACACTCACCTCGCCTCACAGCAAGAAGGTTGCTGGTTCGAGTCAGTTGGCATTTCTATGTGGAGTTTGCATGTTCTCCCCATGTTGGCGTGGGTTACCTCCAGGTGCTCCGGTTTCCCGCACAGTCCAAATACCTGTGCTGTGGATGAATTGAATAAACTAAATTGGCCGGAGTGTATGAGTGTGAATGAGTGTGTACGGATGTT
Source organism: Danio rerio (assembly GCF_052040795.2). NCBI lineage: Eukaryota > Metazoa > Chordata > Actinopteri > Cypriniformes > Danionidae > Danio > Danio rerio. The sequence continues at coordinate 5,566,256 of NC_141041.1, forward strand.
TCCCAGCACTGGGTTGCAGCTGGAAGGGCAACTGCTGTGTAAAACATATGCCAGATAAGTTGGCAGTTCATTCATCTGTGGCGACCACTGATGATAAAGGGTCTAAGCTGAAGGAAAATGAATGAATGAATGAAGTTGGCAGTTCATTCCATTGTGGTGACCCCTGATAAATAAAGGAACAAAGCCAAAAAAAAGTCAATGAATGAAGTTGGTGGTTCGTTCCGCTGTGGCGACCCCTGATAAATAAAGGGATTTAGCTGAAGGGAAATGAATGAATGAAGGTGGCGGGAATTTTGCTGTGGCGGCCCCTGATAAATAAAGTTATTAAGCCGAAGGGAAATGAATGAATGAAGTTGACAGTTCATTCTGCTGTGGCGACCCCTGATAAATAAAGGAACTAAGCTGAAGGAAAATTAATTAAGTTAGAGGTTCATTCCTCAGTGGCAACCCCTGATAAATAAAGGGACTAAGCCGAAGAAAAATGAATGAATGAATGAATATTGTTAGCGGTTCATTCTGCTGTGGCGACCCCTGGTAAATAAAGGAACTAAGCCGAAGGAAAATGAATAAATGAATGAAGTTGGCGGTTCATTTCACTGTGGCGACCCCTGATAAATAAAGGGACTAAGCCAGTGGTGTCCAAACTTGGTCCTGGAGGGCCGGTGTCCTGGAGAGTTTAGTTCCAACCCTAATCAAACACACCTGAACCAGCTAATCAAGCTCTTACTAGATATACTAGAAACTTCCTAGCAGTTGTGTTGAAGCAAGTTGGAACCAAACTCTGCAGGACACCGGCCATTCAGGACCAAGTTTGGACACCCCTGGACTAAGCTGAAGGAAAATTAATAAAGTTAGCGGTTTATTCTGCTGTGGCGACCTCTGGTAATTAAAGAGACTATAAACTGAAGGAAAATTAATAAAGTTGGCGGTTCATTCTGCTGTGGCGACCTCTGATAAATAAAGAGACTATAAGCTGAAGGAAAATGAAGGAACGAAAACAACCGTTTAAGCATTTCAACAGTTTTTATTACAAAATGAGCACATACAAAAAGGATAAATGTACAAGCTTTCAAATTAAACAAAATTAAAACAAACCGAAAACATTTTAGCGATGCCACTTTTAAATTCATCATTAGTAGTAGTAATAAATAAGGTACAAAAATTCCACCAAAAGAGATTTCTAACATTTTACACATACTTTTTTTTTTTACTCAACCAGTTACATACTAGCAGTCACACCAGCAGGAGGCGCTATTGCTTTAATATGAATGATAAATAGTCTATATTCTGCTAGAAAATCCGCTAGTGAAAAAACACCCACAGCACGCGGCACCCCTGTCACTGGCACTTTTAGGACATTATTATTAATGTCTTTGTTTTTTTTTTTTGTTCGTTTTGTTTTCTTTTTTTCAAATGCAAGCAGCAGCAAAAAAATCAATCCTCTAATATCAATAGTAGAACATCTGCACTAGTCTTTATTTTCTCTAAGTTACTGTATATTTCTATTTAGTCATGTATATATTCAAACCTGAGAAAAACATGCATTTTAAATCTGTTGTGCTTTATTATACTCTGTTAGTCCTGACCCTGCCATGAGACAGGGAGAAAGAGAGAGAGAGAAAGAGAGAGAGAGAGAGAGAGATTGGCAAAATAAACTAGGAAGAGAGAGGTTTCACATTGCCCTGGAGACAGTTTGAAAAGTGCTGACTGACAATATCAGAGACGAAGACTGAGAATGAAACAGAAATAGGCACAAGGAATGACAGGTTGAGAGAGGAGGGAAAAGGGCTCGTTGCAAAATCCTAGTGAGCCTCAATCTTAGATATATGCACACTCCTTAAGCACTGACCAATATCACATGCATGCTTAATAGAGAAGACAATCCCATAATGCACTGTGATACGTTCAAGTAAAGTGGTGGAGAATGCGGGCAATCACTCAGTACCCAAATGCATTAATAGCACACTACCATGTAATTGACTATTGTAATCACTAGTTTTCCATGCTGTATATTATGCTTAATAAGTGTATCACTTCGTTAGCTTAGCAATATGCTAATATTAAGTAGTTCCATGTATGTAAAGAGAGATTATTGTAAAAGTGGTGGAGAATGCGGGCAATCACTCAGCACCCAAATGCATTGAGATAATACTATTATGTAATTCACAGAGGACTACTTTAATCAATATTTGCGCATGCCATATATGTTTATAATACTTAAAAGCACCACTTTTGAGTTAGTACGATAGCATTGTACGTCAGATCTCTTATGCACTTTCTTTGCATCTAGTATGAAAGCAACAGCTACGTGGCGTAGCTCACTAGATTTTAAACAGAGCCTCAGAGAATGTAAACATTAGCAATTTAAGACTGTTGAAGACTAGGGATGCACCGATACCATTTTTTTGGAATTGATCCAATAACAAAATTTTGAGTATTGACCGATACAGATCCGATCCCGATACTTTGCCTTTTTTAAAGCATAATACAGCGTCTATAGTTCTTGGGATAAACTCAAATAATGAATCTTCTTTAGTAAAAAATAACAGACCTATAAGCCTACTGTATAGAGACGACACAATCTAACTAAAAACATGATGATCATACCTGTCAACATTGGGATGTGAAAATAAGGCATATTCCCACCAAAATAAGGGACCCCCCTCCTACCCCACCACAAAAAAAAAATAAAAAAATTACTAAATATGTTCATTAAGAGCTGTTCAGTTGTAAATAAACAGTTAAATGGGCAGTAATACATTTTATTATTATTATTTACAAAAGAAAAAATAAACAGTATACATTAGCAGCAAATACATTAGCAAACAGTTCAGCTTATTAAAATTAATTGCTATTATAATGAAATAAAATCAAGCTGTCAAATCTCATTAGCCGTGTCTTCACTGTATAACTTACACATTCTGATTAAAGAGCAATGAATAAATCTCATTAATTTAGATTTGTTTCGTTTGATTTCGATAAATAACAGAGGTGTCACTTTAAAAATGCACACATCTAACATTATAATGAAAGCATTCGATTGCTTTCCTAACTTTTTATGATATTATTATTAATGTTAATTATGTGTATATGTCTGTGTAAGACTTTCGCTCTGCTTCAAATCGCGTCTAAAGAATCCATTTAGGAAACCGCGTCTCTTTATCACTACGGAGTGCGTCAGCTGACAGTCACGCACTGCTATATGACTGTTTTAAGGATTGCATATGAATGGGTGACGGCACCAGTAATGAAAAGGAAAGGGAATCCCGCTGTTTTATAATAATTTCAAAGTGTTTTCAAAAGCACAGAACAAACTCACATTTAAGAACAAGGGGCGACCCCTGGTGGTTCGGCTGTATGGGTTGCGTCTAGGGAGGATTGGGTCTTTAATGTTTATTTGCTACCCTTCAGAGAAAGACTGAAAATATGGAAGAAATACGGGAAAATACCTTTACGGGATGATAGCGAGATAGAACTGTAAGATATGGGAGAATCCCTGGAAAAACGGTAGGGTTGACAGGTATGATGATGATTGCTGTAAACTAGGCTAGATTATTTTTAGCATTCGTTATGACATGAATCTGTTGTGGTCCAGTTTATGTTTCAGTTTATTGTTTTAATCCCATGGTTCTCAGGTGAGGGCCCCTTTGTGTAGGGTGAATCCTTTTGAACCCCAACTATTTAGGGGTACCTAAATAATGTAACTACTAGCAATAATACAATGGAGGTTGCAGTGTTGCGTATGAAATCTGCTGATCTAAAAGACACAGCGCAACATGATTTAGAAACAGCAACGATCTCCTTATTGTAGGTTAAAATGAACCCATTTAATGCAAAACTAAATGCATTTCTCCACTGATTACTTATATTAATAGTCTTGGAGAAAGTTTTTCGAGTTGTCATGAGCGCGACACGCAGCTTGAATTGTGGATGAATAGAGAATGATTGACAGGTGCAGCGGTGAAAAGCTCTGAACTGAACATGAATTTAAGCATGTGAATATTCATCTGTACGTCACATTAAACTATAGAATGGCTTCAGAACATTTGGGATATAGTAGCCTACATGTCAACTTTCTTATAATAGGCTAACTTTATGGCTTTTGTTGGCTTAAAAGCTACACAGAATATAGTGTACGCGCAAGATCAGGACCAGCTGGCTGATACCCGATCCAGCAAAAATATGCGGTATCAAACCGATATCCGATCCAAGTATCGGGATCGGTGCATCCCTATTAAAGACAGAAAAAGCATGGGCAAGAGAACGAATGTAAACATTAACAATAACTGTTAATTACAGAGAAAAAAAAATTACAGTCGACTATAAGCAGACGTGAGACGAAAGAGAGATAGAGAGGTAAAGATCATGTAAACATTAACAATGTAAGAAAGACTTACAGAGAGAGAAGTAGAGAAAGAGATTGTGTCGCAAAGGTTGCCAGAGTGGTAAAAATGATGCCAGTGAGAGGGTGGCCTTCGAAAAAACTAAGAGTGCAAACAGGACAGCGAATCAAAACCCATAATACTCCCACTCCGCTGCCGTGTCTGACCAATCAGCAAGCGGAATGTCAGTAAGGTCACAGCACCAAAGGGAGAAACACACACGAACACGACCAACCGCATGCGAAGCATTCCCGCAAACCAACTCAAACATGAGGTAAGAGTTTTAATCATTTTGTGTTATTCTAAATAAATAAAATATGATTCCATTGCAAAAAAATGAAACTATACAAAATTAAATACGCACCCACGATATCTACAGTTAGTAATAAATTATGATTGTTAAATACTTAAGGCATTTCAACGGACATAACCCTGTGTAAACGATCAACACGAGCCATCATCCACCAATCAGCACACAGAAAACCGGGGAGGAGGGAGGAGCCAACACAGGCAAAAACACAGCTCACTGGCTGAAATTAACGCTGTGGTGTTGTTAATGGAATGAAACTGTTTTCAAAATTGGCCCCAATATTTAGCAGTTGTAAAATTTGCATAAGAAAAACTCCAAAAAAAAAAGTAAAAAAATCAACAACAGCATTAAAAATTAAACTATAGATGCTTTTTTTCCATCATGGAATAAAAAAAGGTCATTTATATCAAAAAGTCTAAATTGTGAGTTTTTAACTCGCAATAATTTATTTAATAGGGGTATTTTAAAAAATTTAAGGCCCTGTTTACACTAATATGTTTTAGGTTTAAAATGCATAACTTTTGCTATGGTTTTGCCTTCCGTCCACACTATCTCTGAGTTTTCGAGCCCCAAAAATGGGGCATTTTGGAAATGCTGAAGAGGCCATTTTGGTTTTAAAACAATGCAGCTCTGTGTCAGTGTTTATGGGGAAAACTGGAGACATCTGAAAACGGAGGCGTAGCTGCAGACATTCGACATCTGATTGGGGCTTTTTCCTTAATATGAAGTACACAAAGTTGCATCCTTTTCTTGTAATTTCAGACTTCACAAAATTGATATGGAAAACTCCTGACATCGGGTAAATCTTCAAAGGGAACATTGTAATTTACAACGTCATTCCCATAACCATGGCTAAATCGTTGAAAACATGATATAAGGAGCTGCCTATTCTCATTTTGATATTAACTTAACAGACACTAAACAGGTTGAGGCGTCGTGTAGCTACATATTTATATGAGCGTCATCTTCACTGTATGCATATTAATAACAAAACTGAGCCTATAACATTACAGCCTTCTTTCATTCTCATTGAAAAATATGGAACATACCCTGTCTCTTTTGCTGCATATCAGTTTTAATCAGAGCTTAATTTGTAAATTGTGAGGTACCGGAACAGATCGGGGTAATGGATCCGTCATGTCACCAAAGGAGGGAGAGGTGTCGTGGACGAAAGTGAAGAGGGTTGGGGCGGGGCGGGGTTGCGTGTGAGGAAGGGGATTGTTAAAATCAGGTGCCGGATCAGATTTCATAGGTGCCGGATTTAGCTTGTTCTGGTACAAATTAAGCCCTGGTTTTAATAATTAACAATAGTATAACGTACAATATGTTTATACAATAAAGCAATCAGTCAAAAATGCAGAATCAGTGTCAGACTTACATTAATTAACTTATCTTAGTGCTCAGACAAAACATGTTACCTGACAGATTAAAAAAGGGAGTCGTTAGATAGAGACTAAATTAGGCTAATTAAGTATCGCGTTTAACAACTATAGTGAGACGAGTTCAAGGGGTAGATCTTTGATGAACTATCCGACGTGCGCTGCTCTCACCTGGGGAGGTGTGCTCAAAAGAACCCGCTGACTGCTTGATGTGCGCATATGCTGCAGCGCATGCCAGAAAGTGTGTGTGGTCACGTGATGTGTGTTTTCAGCTGTATAGTGTGGACTGAGAGCTTTTCAAAAACGCTGTTTAAAACTAAAACGTATTAGTGTAAATGGGGCCAAAGAAACAAGTCAAAGTTGTGACAACAACTTAAAATAAAAAAGTCAGAATTTAAATATGCACCCATGCTTCCCTTTTTTATTTGCATTTTTTGCAAACTTCAGTGCTCAAGACCGTGTTCAAACATTGGCACTAATGTTGTCACCATACCAGAATTCGATACTGAAGTTTTAAAAACGCCCATTTCCCGCGAATATTTGAGCGCGTTCTTAAACAGCGCTGATTTGCCATCGTGTTCATGTGCTCAAGAGAAATGACTGTGATTGACCATGAAGGTCATCAGTTCACTGACCTCACTGTTGTTTACTGAGTGTAACCACAGATACATGGACACTGGAGCGTTTCAAAGTCACGTTGATCAGCTGGTTTGTCTATAAGCTGACATACGAGCGTTCCGCTGATGAAATCGCGGCTTTAATTTTTCATTATAAAAATATTGGCTTTAATAGTTTTATTTCTTTTTCATTTGAAAAGATATTTCTGGATTGCTGTACACCCTGTGTGTATTAAACAGTGTGTAAGCGAGGTGCACAAATAACACGCTCTGCGCTGGACAATAGACCTGCTTTGATCTATTTAAGTTCCTCAAAATAGCAACGTGCCAGCAATGCGCCTCCTTTTTCAGACCAGAACACCTACGGGCACACATATAAATGCAAATGCATTTGCTATTTAAACAGCATGCTGCAAATCAGCAAAACAATCCTTGCACCAAGCTGAAGCTAACAAACAACAATTGTGTCGCGCCTGGCGCCGGGTGTATGATAGGGTGCCAAAGTGTAGGTTAAACCATTATAAGAAATCCTTAGTGCCTGTTTCAGTATGTTTATTTAACAAGAGTCTGTCTTAATTAGCATTATAATTATTGTAACTGCTGTACTTTGTACTGTTTTTATTGCTTGTTTTTATGGAATGTCTGCAGCAATATGATGATGCACATAACAAATTTTCTGTCAAGGACATTAAAGTTTACTACTACTACTGCTTTAAATCACTCCAATGTTCCTGTATCTGTGATTACACTCAGTAAACAGTGGTAAATTCGGTAAACTGATGACCTTCATGGTCAGTCACAGTAGTTTCTGTTGAGCTCGTGAACACAATGGCAAATCAGCGCTGTTTAAAAACGCGCTCAAATGTTCGCGCGAAATGGACGCTTCTAAAATTTCAGTACCGATTGGTATCGACTGTTGCTGTCTGTAAACATATATACACGTTTAACTTGCTCAGCAAGATTCTCTTTAAAAACAAACCCCAAAACTTTGGTGAGGTAAAAAAAAAAGGAAAATTCATGTCGCGTTTAGCTTATCCATCTCACCCCGCTCGAGTCCTGTTGGCGGATGGTCCTCTATCACACCACATTCTACATTGTAGTTCTAGCAATACAGCATAGCAACCAGCATAGCAACCACGAGGGGAGACCTGTCAAACAAAAACACAGTTGTACACGCACAAGCCCCGCCCCCTCCAAACACTGCATGTTTAAATACCAATAATAAATACAGCAACCATGGCAGCGCAGCACCAGAGTGAGGCCGGGCACTTCAGCTATGCTCACATGTGCTTTTTTTCAGTAGGCATTTAGGGTCAAAGGTCATGGCAGGGTCTCTCTCGCGCACACACACACACGCACGCACGCACACGCTCGCTACATGAGTCTGATAATGTTACGGATCGTCACAGCTTAGAGGAGCTAATACACATTCATGCATCTTGCATACACTTGCACACACACTTCCTCAAAACAACAACCCAAGCACAGATGCATGCAACTACTACTGCACCTATCTACACCAATCCACCAATCACAACATTCTCCGCCTACTTTGTTGTTTTTTGTGTTTTTATGATGCGTGTTTGTGTTTAAGACAACAGCTGTCTTCTATGGAGCCAGATCAGTCCTAAAAACAAAACATTTACAAAATAAAATTCATACATGCACACCACCATTCACATTTACAAAATCCTATTTGTAAATTCAAAAGACAATCCATAAATGAAGCACAAGTAAAAATTATAAATATTTTTGCAAATGTATAAGATTATGAATCGTGTTTCGAAATTACGAACTGGATTTGTGTATTTATAAATCGTGTTTTGAAGTTACGAATTGGATTTGTATATTAATAAATCATGTTTTGAAGTTACGAATTGGATTTGTGTATTTACGAATCGTGTTATGAAGTTAAGAATAGGGTTTGTTTTTTTACGAATAGTGTTTTGAATTTCCGAGTTGGTTTTTTGTATTTACGAATCGTGTTTTAATTTTACAAATAGGATTTGTGTATTTATGAATCATGTTTTGAATTTTTGAGTTAGATTTTCGTATTT